>NW_027039670.1:0-85952 GCF_034236695.1 Oncorhynchus nerka | reverse complement strand
ACTGGTAGTATCACTGCTCTGGATAGTATCACTACTCTGGATAGTATCACTGCTCTGGATAGTATCACTGCTCTGGATAGTATCACTGCTCTGGATAGTATCACTACTCTGGATAGTATCACTACTCTGGATAGTATCACTGCTGATAGTATCACTGCTCTGGATAGTATCACTGATAGTATCACTGCTCTGGATTGTATCACTGCTCTGGATAGTATCACTGCTCTGGATAGTATCACTACTCTGGATAGTATCCAAGATAGTATCTTTCTTACTCTGGATAGTATCACTACTCTGGATAGTATCACTACTCTGGAAAGTATCACTGCTAGTATCCACTACTCTGGATAGTATCACTGATAGTATCACTGCTCTGGATAAGTATCACAACTCTGGATGATATCACTCTCTGGATAGTATCACTACTAGTATCACTGCCCTGATTGTATCACTACTAGTATCACTACTCTGGATAGTATCACTACTAGTATCACTGCTGGATAGTATCACTACTCTGGTAGTATCACTACTAGTATCACTGCCCTGGATTGTATCATAGTATCACTGCTCTGGATAGTATCACTGCTAGTATCACTACCCTGGATAGTATCACTGATAGTATCACTGCTCTGATAGTATCACTACTAGTATCACTCTCTGGATAGTATCACTACTCTGATAGTATCACTGGTAGTATCACTGCTCTGGATAGTATCACTGGTAGTATCACTGCTCTGGATAGTATCACTACTATAGTATCAATGCCTGGATAGTATCACTGCTCTGGATAGTATCAATACTCTGGATAGTATCACAACTCTGGATAGTATACTACACTGATAGTATCACTGCTAGTATCACTACTCTGGATAGTATCACTGACTAGTATCACTGCTCTGGATAGTATCACTACTAGTATCACTGCCCTGGATATCACTGCTAGTATCACTGCTCTGGATAGTATCACTACTAGTATCACTGCTCTGGATAGTATCACTGCCCTGGATAGTATCACTGCTCTGGATAGTATCACTGCTAGTATCACTGCTCTGGATAAATATCACTGCCTGGATAGTATCACTACTCTGGTATATCACTGGACTAGTATCACTGCCTGGATAGTATCACTACTAGTATCACTGCTCTGGATTGTATCACTGCTAGTATCACTGCTAGTATCACTGCCCTGATAGTATCACTGGTAGTATCACTACTCTGAATAGTATATCACTGCTCTGGATAGTATCACTGATAGTATCACTGCTCTGGATAGTATCACTACTCTGGATAGTATCACTGATAGTATCACTGCTCTGGATAGTATCACTACTCACTGCCCTTAGATTGATAGTATCACTACTCTGGAAGTATCACTACTAGTATCACTGCCCTGGATAGTATCACTACTCTGGATAGTATCTACTGGAGTATCACTGCTCTGGATAGTATCACTACTACACTGGATAGTATCACTGCTATCTGGATAGTATCATCACTGGATAGTATCACTGCTCTGGATAGTATCACTGCTCTGGATAGTAGTATCATGCCTGGATAGTATCACTACTAGTATCACTGCTCTGGATAGTATCACTACTAGTATCACTCTGGATAGTATCACTGCTCTGGATAGTATCAATGCTCTGGATGAGTATCACTGCTCTGGATAGTATCACTGCTCTGGATAGTATCACTGGTAGTATCACTGCTCTGGATAGTATCACTACTCTGGATAGTATCACTGATAGTATCACTGCTCTGGATAGTATCACTGCTCTGGATAGTATCACTACTCTGGATAGTATCACTGCTAGGATCACTGCTCTGGATCACTGAGTATCACTGCTCTGGATAGTATCACTGCTCTGGATAGTATCACTGTATCACTGCCCTGGATAGTATCACTACTCGGATAGTATCACTACTAGTATCTGCCCTGGATAGTATCACTACTAGTATCACTGCTCTGGATAGTATCACTGCTAGTATCACTGCCCTGGATAGTATCACTACTCTGGATAGTATCACTACTAGTATCACTGCCCTGGATTGTATCACTACTAGTATCACTGCCTGGATAGTATCACTGCTAGTATCACTGCCCTGGATAGTATCACTACTCTGGATAGTATCACTGCTCTGGATAGTATCACTGCTAGTATCACTACTAGTATCACTGCCTTGGATAGTATCAATACTAGTATCACTGCTCTGGATAGTATCACTGCTAGTATCACTGCTCTGGATAGTATCACTGCTCTGGATAGTATCACTCGTAGTATCACTGCTCTGGATAGTATCACTGGTAATATCACTGCTCTGGATAGTATCACTACTCTGGATAGTATCACTGATAGTATCACTGCTCTGGATTGTATCACTGCTCTGGATAGTATCACAACTCTGGATAGTATCACTACTCTGGATAGTATCACTACTCTGGATAGTATCACTGCTCTGGATAGTATCACTGATAGTATCACTGCTCTGGATTGTATCACTGCTCTGGATAGTATCAATGCTCTGGATAGTATCACTGCTCTGGATAGTATCACTACTCTGGATAGTATCACTGCTAGTATCACTGCTCTGGATAGTATCACTGCTCTGGATAGTATCACTGCTAGTATCACTGCCCTGGATAGTATCACTACTCTGGATAGTATCACTACTAGTATCACTGCCCTGGATAGTATCACTACTAGTATCACTGCTCTGGATAGTATCACTGCTAGTATCACTGCCCTGGATAGTATCACTACTCTGGATAGTATCACTACTAGTATCACTGCCCTGGATAGTATCACTGCTAGTATCACTGCTCTGGATAGTATCACTGCTCTGGATAGTATCACGGTTCTGGATAGTATCACTACTCTGGATAGTATCACTACTAGTATCACTGCCCTGGATAGTATCACTACTCTGGATAGTATCACTACTAGTATCACTGCCCTGGATTGTATCACTACTAGTATCACTGCTCTGGATAGTATCACTGCTAGTATCACTGCCCTGGATAGTATCACTACTCTGGATAGTATCACTGCTCTGGATAGTATCACTGCTAGTATCACTACTAGTATCACTGCCTTGGATAGTATCACTACTAGTATCACTGCTCTGGATAGTATCACTGCTAGTATCACTGCTCTGGATAGTATCACTGCTCTGGATAGTATCACTGGTAGTATCACTGCTCTGGATAGTATCACTGGTAGTATCACTGCTCTGGATAGTATCACTACTCTGGATAGTATCAATGCTCTGGATAGTATTACTGCTCTGGATAGTATCAATGCTCTGGATAGTATCACAACTCTGGATAGTATCACTACTCTGGATAGTATCACTACTCTGGATAGTATCACTGCTAGTATCACTACTCTGGATAGTATCACTGATAGTATCACTGCTCTGGATTGTATCACTGCTCTGGATAGTATCAATGCTCTGGATAGTATCACTGCTCTGGATAGTATCACTACTCTGGATAGTATCACTGCTAGTATCACTGCTCTGGATAGTATCACTGCTCTGGATAGTATCACTGCTAGTATCACTGCCCTGGATAGTATCACTACTCTCGATAGTATCACTACTAGTATCACTGCCCTGGATAGTATCACTACTAGTATCACTGCTCTGGATAGTATCACTGCTAGTATCACTGCCCTGGATAGTATCACTACTCTGGATAGTATCACTACTAGTATCACTGCCCTGGATAGTATCACTGCTAGTATCACTGCTCTGGATAGTATCACTGCTCTGGATAGTATCACTTCTGGATAGTATTACTACTCTGGATAGTATCACTACTAGTATCACTGCCCTGGATAGTATCACTACTCTGGATAGTATCACTACTAGTATCACTGCCCTGGATTGTATCACTACTAGTATCACTGCTCTGGATAGTATCACTGCTAGTATCACTGCCCTGGATAGTATCACTACTCTGGATAGTATCACTGCTCTGGATAGTATCACTGCTAGTATCACTACTAGTATCACTGCCTTGGATAGTATCACTACTAGTGTCACTGCTCTGGATAGTATCACTGCTAGTATCACTGCTCTGGATAGTATCACTGGTAGTATCACTGCTCTGGATAGTATCACTGGTAGTATCACTGCTCTGGATAGTATCACTACTCTGGATAGTATCACTGATAGTATCACTGCTCTGGATTGTATCACTGCTCTGGATAGTATCAATGCTCTGGATAGTATTACTGCTCTGGATAGTATCAATGCTCTGGATAGTATCACTACTCTGGATAGTATCACTACTCTGGATAGTATCACTGCTAGTATCACTACTCTGGATAGTATCACTGATAGTATCACTGCTCTGGATTGTATCACTGCTCTGGATAGTATCACTGCTCTGGAGTATCACTACTCTGGATAGTATCACTGCTAGTATCACTGCTCTGGATAGTATCACTGCTCTGGATAGTATCACTGGATAGTATCACTGCTCTGGATAGTATCACTGCTCTGGATAGTATCACTGCTCTGGATAGTATCACTGCTCTGGATAGTATCACTGCTCTGGAGTATCACTGCACTGGATAGTATCACTGTAGTATCACTGCCCTGGATAGTATCACTACTAGTATCACTGCTCTGGATAGTATCACTAGCTAGTATCACTGCCCTGGATAGTATCACTGGTAGTATCACTATCTGAATAGTATCACTGCTCTGGATAGTATCACTGCTAGTATCACTACTCTGGATAGTATCACTGATAGTATCACTACTCTGGATAGTATCACTACTCTGGATAGTATCACTGATAGTATCACTGCTCTGGATAGTATCACTGCCCTGGAGTATCACTGCTCTGGATAGTATCACTACTGGATAGTATCACTGCTCTGGATAGTATCACTACACTGGATAGTATCACTGCTCTGGATAGTATCACTACTCCTGGATAGTATCACTGCTCTGGGATAGTATCACTACTGGATAGTATCACTACTAGTATCACTGCTCTGGATAGTATCACTAGTAGTATCACTGCTCTGGATAGTATCACACTGCTCTGGATAGTATCACTGCTCTGGATAGTATCACTGCTAGTATCACTGCTCTGGATAGTATCACTAGTATCACTACTCATCACTGCTAGTATCACTACTCTGGATAGTATCACTACTAGTATCACTGCTCTGGATAGTATCACTACTCTGGATAGTATCAGTATCACTGCTCTGGATAGTATCACTACACTGGATAGTATCACTGCTCTGGATAGTATCACTACTCTGGATAGTATCACTGCACTCCCTGGATAGTATCACTACTCTGGATAGTATCACTACTAGTATCACTGCCCTGGATAGTATCACTACTAGTATCACTGCTCTGGATAGTATCACTGCTAGTATCACTGCTCTGGATAGTATCACTGGATAGTATCACTGCTCTGGATAGTATCACTGCTAGTATCACTACTAGTATCACTGCCTGGATAGTATCACTACTAGTATCACTGCTCTGGATAGTATCACTCTGGATAGTATCACTGCTCTGGATAGTATCACTGCTCTGGATAGTATCACTGCTAGTATCACTGCTCTGGATAGTATCACTGCACTGCTCTGGATAGTATCACTACTGGATAGTATCACTGCTCTGGATAGTATCACTGCTCTGGATAGTATCACTGCTAGTATCACTGCTCTGGATAGTATCACTGCTCTGGATAGTATCACTACTCTGGATAGTATCACTACTAGTATCACTGCCCTGGATAGTATCACTACTCTGGATAGTATCACTACTCTGGATAGTATCACTGCCTGGATTGTATCACTACTAGTATCACTGCTCTGGATAGTATCACTGCTAGTATCACTGCCCTGGAGTATCACTACTCTGGATAGTATCACTGCTCTGGATAGTATCACTGCTAGTATCACTACTAGTATCACTGCCTTGGATAGTATCAATACTAGTATCACTGCTCTGGATAGTATCACTACTAGTATCACTGCTCTGGATAGTATCACTGCTCTGGATAGTATCACTGGTAGTATCACTGCTCTGGATAGTATCACTGGTAGTATCACTGCTGTAGTATCACTACTCTGGATAGTATCACTGATAGTATCACTGCTCTGGATTGTATCACTGCTCTGGATAGTATCAATGCTCTGGATAGTATTACTGCTCTGGATAGTATCAATGCTCTGGATAGTATCACAACTCTGGATAGTATCACTACTCTGGATAGTATCACTACTCTGGATAGTAGTCACTGCTCTGGATAGTATCACTGCTCTGGATAGTATCACTGCTCTGGATAGTATCACTGCTCTGGATAGTATCAATGCTCTGGATAGTATCACTGCTCTGGATAGTATCACTATAGTATCACTACTCTGGATAGTATCACTGCTAGTATCACTGCTCTGGATAGTATCACTACTCTGTATCACTGCTCTGGATAGTATCACTGCTAGTATCACTGCCCTGGATAGTATCACTACTCTGGATAGTATCACTACTAGTATCACTGCCCTGGATAGTATCACTGCTAGTATCACTGCTCTGGATAGTATCACTGCTAGTATCACCCTGATAGTATCACTACTCTGGATAGTATCACTACTAGTATCACTGCCCTGGATAGTATCACTACTCTGGGATAGTATCACTACTAGTATCACTGCCCTGGATAGTATCACTACTAGTATCACTGCTCTGGATAGTATCACTGCTCACTGCCCTGGATAGTATCACTACTCTGGATAGTATCACTGCTCTGGATAGTATCACTGCTACACTACTAGTATCACTGCCCTGGATAGTATCACTACTAGTATCACTGCTCTGGATAGTATCACTGCTAGTATCACTGCTCTGGATAGTATCACTGCTCTGGATAGTATCACTACTAGTATCACTGCTCTGGATAGTATCACTGGTAGTATCACTGCTCTGGATAGTATCACTGCTAGTATCACTGCCCTGGATAGTATCACTACTCTGGATAGTATCAGTATCACTGCTGGATAGTATCACTGCTCTGGATAGTATCACTACTAGTATCACTGCCTTGGATAGTATCACTACTAGTATCACTACTCTGGATAGTATCACTGCTAGTATCACTGCTCTGGATTGTATCACTACTATAGTATCACTGCTCTGGTATCACTAGTATCACTACTATAGTATCACTGCTAGTATCATCACTGCTCTGGATAGTATCACTGCTAGTATCACTGCTCTGGATAGTATCACTGCTCTGATAGTATCACTGGTAGTATCACTGCTCTGGATAGTATCACTGCTCTGGATAGTATCACTACTAGTATCACTGCTCTGGATAGTATCACTACTCTGGATAGTATCACTGGACTAGTATCACTGCCTGGATAGTATCACTACTCTGATAGTATCACTGCTCTGGATAGTATCACTGCTATAGTATCACTGCTCTGGATAGTATCACTGCTCTGGATAGTATCACTGCTCTGGATAGTATCACTGCTCTGGAGTATCACTACTAGTATGCTCTGGATAGTATCACTACTAGTATCACTGCTCTGGATAGTATCACTGCTAGTATCACTGCTAGTATCACTGCTCTGGATAGTATCACTGCTAGTATCACTACTCTGGATAGTATCACTGCTAGTATCACTGCTCTGGATTGTATCACTGCTCACTGGAGTATCACTGCTAGTATCACTGCTCTGGATAGTATCACTACTAGTATCACTGCCCTGGATAGTATCACTGCTCTGGATAGTATCACTGCTCTGGATAGTATCACTGCTCTGATAGTATCACTGATAGTATCACTACTCTGGATAGTATCACTACTAGTATCACTGCCCTGGATAGTATCACTACTCTGGATAGTATCACTACTAGTATCACTGCCCTGGATTGTATCACTACTAGTATCACTGCTCTGGATAGTATCACTGCTAGTATCACTGCCCTGGATAGTATCACTGCTCTGGATAGTATCACTGCTCTGGATAGTATCACTGCTAGTATCACTACTAGTATCACTGCCTTGGATAGTATCACTACTAGTATCACTGCTCTGGATAGTATCACTGCTAGTATCACTGCTCTGGATAGTATCACTGGTAGTATCACTGCTCTGGATAGTATCACTGGTAGTATCACTGCTCTGGATAGTATCACTACTCTGGATAGTATCACTGATAGTATCACTGCTCTGGATTGTATCACTGCTCTGGATAGTATCAATGCTCTGGATAGTATCACTGCTCTGGATAGTATCACTGCTCTGGATAGTATCACAACTCTGGATAGTATCACTACTCTGGATAGTATCACTACTCTGGATAGTATCACTGCTCTGGAGTATCACTACTCTGATAGTATCACTGATAGTATCACTGCTCTGGATTGTATCACTGCTCTGGATAGTATCAATGCTCTGGATAGTATCACTACTCTGGATAGTATCACTGCTAGTATCACTGCTCTGGATAGTATCACTGCTCTGGATAGTATCACTGCTAGTATCACTGCTCTGGATAGTATCACTGCTCTGGATAGTATTACTGCTCTGGATAGTATCACTGCTCTGGATAGTATCACTGCTCTGGATAGTATCACTGCACTGGATAGTATCACTGCTAGTATCACTGCACTGGATAGTATCACTAGTAGTATCACTGGATAGTATCACTACTAGTATCACTGCTCTGGATAGTATCACTGCTAGTATCACTGCCCTGGATAGTATCACTGGTAGTATCACTACCTGAATAGTATCACTACTCTGGATAGTATCACTGCTAGTATCACTACTCTGGATAGTATCACTGATAGTATCACTGCTCTGGATAGTATCACTGCTCTGGATAGTATCACGATAGTATCACTGCTCTGGATAGTATCACTACTCTGGATAGTATCACTACTATAGTATCACTGCTCTGGATAGTATCACTGCTCTGGATAGTATCACTACTGGATAGTATCACTGCTCTGGATAGTATCACTACTCTGGATAGTATCACTGCTCTGGATAGTATCACTACACTGGATAGTATCACTACTAGTATCACTGCACTGGATAGTATCACTAGTAGTATCACTGCTGGATAGTATCACTGCTAGTATCACTGCTCTGGATAGTATCACTGCTAGTATCACTGCTCTGGATAGTATCACTGATAGTATCACTGCTCTGGATAGTATCACTGCTCTGGATAGTATCAATGCTCTGGATAGTATCACTGCTCTGGATAGTATCACTACTCTGGATAGTATCACTGCTAGTATCACTGCTCTGGAGAGTATCACTGCTATGGATAGTATCACTGCTAGTATCACTGCTCTGGATAGTATCACTGCTAGTATCACTGCTCTGGATAGTATCACTGCTCTGCCCTGGATAGTATCACTGGATAGTATCACTACTAGTATCACTGCCCTGGATAGTATCACTACTCTGGATAGTATCACTACTAGTATCACTGCCCTGGATTATATCACTACTAGTATCACTGCTCTGGATAGTATCACTGCTAGTATCACTGCCCTGGATAGTATCACTACTCTGGATAGTATCACTGCTCTGGATAGTATCACTGCTAGTATCACTACTAGTATCACTGCCTTGGATAGTATCAATACTAGTATCACTGCTCTGGATAGTATCACTGCTAGTATCACTGCTCTGGATAGTATCACTGCTCTGGATAGTATCACTGGTAGTATCACTGCTCTGGATAGTATCACTGGTAATATCACTGCTCTGGATAGTATCACTACTCTGGATAGTATCACTGATAGTATCACTGCTCTGGATTGTATCACTGCTCTGGATAGTATCACTGCTCTGGATAGTATCACTGCTCTGGATAGTATCAATGCTCTGGATAGTATCACAACTCTGGATAGTATCACTACTCTGGATAGTATCACTACTCTGGATAGTATCACTGCTCTGGATAGTATCACTGATAGTATCACTGCTCTGGATTGTATCACTGCTCTGGATAGTATCACTGCTCTGGATAGTATCACTACTCTGGATAGTATCACTGCTAGTATCACTGCTCTGGATAGTATCACTGCTCTGGATAGTATCACTGCTAGTATCACTGCCCTGGATAGTATCACTACTCTGGATAGTATCACTACTAGTATCACTGCCCTGGATAGTATCACTACTAGTATCACTGCTCTGGATAGTATCACTGCTAGTATCACTGCCCTGGATAGTATCACTACTCTGGATAGTATCACTACTAGTATCACTGCCCTGGATAGTATCACTGCTAGTATCACTGCTCTGGATAGTATCACTGCTCTGGATAGTATCACGGTTCTGGATAGTATCACTACTCTGGATAGTATCACTACTAGTATCACTGCCCTGGATAGTATCACTACTCTGGATAGTATCACTACTAGTATCACTGCCCTGGATTGTATCACTACTAGTATCACTGCTCTGGATAGTATCACTGCTAGTATCACTGCCCTGGATAGTATCACTACTCTGGATAGTATCACTGCTCTGGATAGTATCACTGCTAGTATCACTACTAGTATCACTGCCTTGGATAGTATCACTACTAGTATCACTGCTCTGGATAGTATCACTGCTAGTATCACTGCTCTGGATAGTATCACTGCTCTGGATAGTATCACTGGTAGTATCACTGCTCTGGATAGTATCACTGGTAGTATCACTGCTCTGGATAGTATCACTACTCTGGATAGTATCAATGCTCTGGATAGTATTACTGCTCTGGATAGTATCAATGCTCTGGATAGTATCACAACTCTGGATAGTATCACTACTCTGGATAGTATCACTGCTAGTATCACTACTCTGGATAGTATCACTGATAGTATCACTGCTCTGGATAGTATCACTGCTCTGGATAGTATCACTACTCTGGATAGTATCACTGCTCTGGATAGTATCACTACTCTGGATAGCTCTGGATAGTATCACTGCTCTGGATAGTATCAATGCTCTGGATAGTATCACTGCTCTGGATTGTATCACTGCTCTGGATAGTATCACTGCTGGATAGTATCACTGCTCTGGATAGTATCACTGCTCTGGATAGTATCACTGCTAGTATCACTGCTCTGGATAGTATCACCTGGATAGTATCACTGCTAGTATATCACTGCCCCGATAGTATCACTGCTCTGGATAGTATCACTACTAGTATCACTGCCCTGGATAGTATCACTGCTAGTATCACTGCTCTGGATAGTATCACTGCTAGTATCACTGCCCTGGATAGTATCACTACTCTGGATAGTATCACTACTAGTATCACTGCCCTGGATAGTATCACTGCTAGTATCACTGCTCTGGATAGTATCACTGCTCTGGATGGTATCACGGTTCTGGATAGTATCACTACTCTGGATAGTATCACTACTAGTATCACTGCCCTGGATAGTATCACTACTCTGGATAGTATCACTGCTCTGGATAGTATCACTGCTAGTATCACTACTAGTATCACTGCCCTGGATTGTATCACTACTAGTATCACTGCTCTGGATAGTATCACTGCTAGTATCACTGCCCTGGATAGTATCACTACTCTGGATAGTATCACTGCTCTGGATAGTATCACTGCTAGTATCACTACTCACTGCCTTGATAGTATCACTGCCACTGCCTGGTATCACTGCTCTGGATATCACTGCTCTAGTATAGTATCACTGCTCTGGATAGTATCACTACTAGTATCACTGCCCTGGATAGTATCACTACTCTGGATAGTATCACTACTAGTATCACTGCCCTGGATTGTATCACTACTAGTATCACTGCTCTGGATAGTATCACTGCTAGTATCACTGCCCTGGATAGTATCACTACTCTGGATAGTATCACTGCTCTGGATAGTATCACTGCTAGTATCACTACTAGTATCACTGCCTTGGATAGTATCACTACTAGTATCACTGCTCTGGATAGTATCACTGCTAGTATCACTGCTCTGGATAGTATCACTGCTCTGGATAGTATCACTGGTAGTATCACTGCTCTGGATAGTATCACTGGTAGTATCACTGCTCTGGATAGTATCACTACTCTGGATAGTATCAATGCTCTGGATAGTATTACTGCTCTGGATAGTATCAATGCTCTGGATAGTATCACAACTCTGGATAGTATCACTACTCTGGATAGTATCACTGCTAGTATCACTACTCTGGATAGTATCACTGATAGTATCACTGCTCTGGATTGTATCACTGCTCTGGATAGTATCAATGCTCTGGATAGTATCACTGCTCTGGATAGTATCACTACTCTGGATAGTATCACTGCTAGTATCACTGCTCTGGATAGTATCAATGCTCTGGATAGTATTACTGCTCTGGATTGTATCACTGCTCTGGATAGTATCAATGCGCTGGATAGTATCACTGCTCTGGATAGTATCACTACTCTGGATAGTATCACTGCTAGTATCACTGCTCTGGATAGTATCACTGCTCTGGATAGTATCACTGCTAGTATCACTGCCCTGGATAGTATCACTGCTCTGGATAGTATCACTACTAGTATCACTGCCCTGGATAGTATCACTGCTAGTATCACTGCTCTGGATAGTATCACTGCTAGTATCACTGCCCTGGATAGTATCACTACTCTGGATAGTATCACTACTAGTATCACTGCCTGGATAGTATCACTGCTGCTCTGGATAGTATCACTGCTTCTGGATAGTATCATAGTATCACTACTAGTATCACTGCCCTGGATAGTATCACTACTCTGGAGTATCACTGCTCTGGATAGTATCACTGCTCTGGATACTGCCCTGGATTGTATCACTACTAGTATCACTGCTCTGGATAGTATCACTGCTGGATAGTATCACTGCTCTGGATAGTATCACTACTAGTATCACTGCCTGGATAGTATCACTACTAGTATCACTCTCACTGGATAGTATCACTGCTAGTATCACTGCTCTGGATAGTATCACTGCTCTGGATAGTATCACTGCTGGATAGTATCACTGGTCTGGATAGTATCACTGGTAGTATCACTGCTCTGGATAGTATCACTACTCTGGATAGTATCAATGCTCTGGATAGTATTACTGCTCTGGATAGTATCAATGCTCTGGATAGTATCACAACTCTGGATAGTATCACTACTCTGGATAGTATCACTACTCTGGATAGTATCACTGCTAGTATCACTGCTCTGGATAGTATCACTGATAGTATCACTGCTCTGGATAGTATCACTGCTCTGGATAGTATCAATGCTCTGGATAGTATCACTGCTCTGGATAGTATCACTACTCTGGATAGTATCACTGCTAGTATCACTGCTCTGGATAGTATCACTGCTCTGGATAGTATCACTGCTAGTATCACTGCCCTGATAGTATCACTACTCTGGATAGTATCACTACTAGTATCACTGCCTGGATAGTATCACTACTAGTATCACTGCTCTGGATAGTATCACTGCTAGTATCACTGCCCTGGATAGTATCACTACTCTGGATAGTATCACTACTAGTATCACTGCCCTGGATAGTATCACTACTAGTATCACTGGGATAGTATCACTGCTAGTATCACTGGATAGTATCACTACTCTGGATAGTATCACTGCTCTGGATAGTATCACTATCACTACTAGTATCACTGCCTTGATAGTATCACTACTAGTATCACTGCTCTGGATAGTATCACTGCTAGTATCACTGCTCTGGATAGTATCACTGCTCTGGATAGTATCACTGGATAGTATCACTGCTCTGGATAGTATCACTGGTAATATCACTGCTCTGGATAGTATCACTGCTCTGGATAGTATCACTGATAGTATCACTGCTCTGGATAGTATCACTGCTCTGGATAGTATCACAACTCTGGATAGTATCACTACTCTGGATAGTATCACTACTCTGGATAGTATCACTGCACTCTGGATAGTATCACTGATAGTATCACTGCTCTGGATAGTATCACTGCTCTGGATAGTATCAATGCTCTGGATAGTATCACTGCTCTGGATAGTATCACTACTCTGGATAGTATCACAGTATCTGCTCTGGATAGTATCACTGCTCTGGATAGTATCACTGCTAGTATCACTGCCCTGGATAGTATCACTACTAGGATAGTATCACTACTAGTATCACTGCCCTGGATTGTATCACTACTAGTATCACTACTCTGGATAGTATCACTACTAGTATCACTGCCCTGGATAGTATCACTACTCTGGATAGTATCACTACTAGTATCACTGCCCTGGATTGTATCACTACTAGTATCACTGCTCTGGATAGTATCACTGCTCTGGATAGTATCACGGTTCTGGATAGTATCACTACTCTGGATAGTATCACTACTAGTATCACTGCCCTGGATAGTATCACTACTCTGGATAGTATCACTACTAGTATCACTGCCCTGCACTACTAGTATCACTGCTCTGGATAGTATCACTGCTAGTATCACTGCCCTGGATAGTATCACTACTCTGGATAGTATCACTGCTCTGGATAGTATCACTGCTAGTATCACTACTAGTATCACTGCCTTGGATAGTATCACTGGTAGTATCACTGCTCTGGATAGTATCACTGGTAGTATCACTGCTCTGGATAGTATCACTACTCTGGATAGTATCACTGGTAGTATCACTGCTCTGGATAGTATCACTGGTAGTATCACTGCTCTGATAGTATCACTACTCTGGATAGTATCAATGCTCTGGATAGTATTACTGCTCTGGATAGTATCAATGCTCTGGATAGTATCACAACTCTGGATAGTATCACTACTCTGGATAGTATCACTGTATCACTACTCTGGATAGTATCACTGCTAGTATCACTACTCTGGATAGTATCACTGATAGTATCACTGCTCTGGATTGTATCACTGCTCTGGATAGTATCAATGCTCTGGATAGTATCACTGCTCTGGATAGTATCACTACTCTGGATAGTATCACTGCTAGTATCACTGCTCTGATAGTATCACTGCTCTGGATAGTATCACTGCTAGTATCACTGCCCTGGATAGTATCACTACTCTGATAGTATCACTACTAGTATCACTGCCCTGGATAGTATCACTACTAGTATCACTGCTCTGGATAGTATCACTGCTAGTATCACTGCCCTGGATAGTATCACTACTCTGGATAGTATCACTACTAGTATCACTGCCCTGGATAGTATCACTGCTAGTATCACTGCTCTGGATAGTATCACTGCTCTGGATAGTATCACGGTTCTGGATAGTATCACTACTCTGGATAGTATCACTACTAGTATCACTGCCCTGGATAGTATCACTACTCTGGATAGTATCACTACTAGTATCACTGCCCTGGATTGTATCACTACTAGTATCACTGCTCTGGATAGTATCACTGCTAGTATCACTGCCCTGGATAGTATCACTACTCTGGATAGTATCACTGCTCTGGATAGTATCACTGCTAGTATCACTACTAGTATCACTGCCTTGGATAGTATCACTACTAGTGTCACTGCTCTGGATAGTATCACTGCTAGTATCACTGCTCTGGATAGTATCACTGGTAGTATCACTGCTCTGGATAGTATCACTGGTAGTATCACTGCTCTGGATAGTATCACTACTCTGGATAGTATCACTGATAGTATCACTGCTCTGGATTGTATCACTGCTCTGGATAGTATCAATGCTCTGGATAGTATTACTGCTCTGGATAGTATCAATGCTCTGGATAGTATCACAACTCTGGATAGTATCACTACTCTGGATAGTATCACTACTCTGGATAGTATCACTGCTAGTATCACTACTCTGGATAGTATCACTGATAGTATCACTGCTCTGGATTGTATCACTGCTCTGGATAGTATCAATGCTCTGGATAGTATCACTACTCTGGATAGTATCACTGCTAGTATCACTGCTCTGGATAGTATCACTGCTCTGGATAGTATCACTGCTCTGGATAGTATTACTGCTCTGGATAGTATCACTGCTCTGGATAGTATCACTGCTCTGGATAGTATCACTACACTGGATAGTATCACTACTAGTATCACTGCACTGGATAGTATCACTAGTAGTATCACTGCCCTGGATAGTATCACTACTAGTATCACTGCTCTGGATAGTATCACTGCTAGTATCACTGCCCTGGATAGTATCACTGGTAGTATCACTACTCTGGAATAGTATCACTGCTCTGGATAGTATCACTGCTAGTATCACTGGATAGTATCACTGATAGTATCACTACTCTGGATAGTATCACTACTCTGGATAGTATCACGATAGTATCACTGCTCTGGATAGTATCACTACCCTGGATAGTATCACTACTCTGGATAGTATCACTACTCTGGATAGTATCACTGCTCTGGATAGTATCACTACACTGGATAGTATCACTGCTCTGGATAGTATCACTACTCTGGATAGTATCACTGCTCTGGATAGTATCACTACACTGGATAGTATCACTACTAGTATCACTGCACTGGATAGTATCACTAGTAGTATCACTGCTCTGGATAGTATCACTGCTAGTATCTGCTCTGGATAGTATCACTGCTCTGGATAGTATCACTGATAGTATCACTGCTCTGGATTGTATCACTGCTCTGGATAGTATCAATGCTCTGGATAGTATCACTGCTCTGGATAGTATCACTACTCTGGATAGTATCACTGCTAGTATCACTGCTCTGGATAGTATCACTGCTCTGGATAGTATCACTGCTAGTATCACTGCTCTGGATAGTATCACTGCTAGTATCACTGCTATAGTATCACTGCTCTGGATAGTATCACTATCACTGCCCTGGATAGTATCACTACTCTGGATAGTATCACTACTAGTATCACTGCCCTGGATTGTATCACTACTAGTATCACTGCTCTGGATAGTATCACTGCTAGTATCACTGCCCTGGATAGTATCACTACTCTGGATAGTATCACTGCTCTGGATAGTATCACTGCTAGTATCACTACTAGTATCACTGCCTTGGATAGTATCACTACTAGTATCACTGCTCTGGATAGTATCACTGCTAGTATCACTGCTCTGGATAGTATCACTGCTCTGGATAGTATCACTGGTAGTATCACTGCTCTGGATAGTATCACTGGTAATATCACTGCTCTGGGATAGTATCACTGCTCTGGATAGTATCACTGCTAGTATCACTGCTCTGGATAGTATCACTGCTAGTATCACTGCTCTGGATAGTATCACTGCTCTGGATAGTATCACTACTCTGGATAGTATCACTACTAGTATCACTGCCCTGGATAGTATCACTACTCTGGATAGTATCACTACTAGTATCACTGCCCTGGATAGTATCACTACTAGTATCACTGCTCTGGATAGTATCACTGCACTGCCCTGGATAGTATCACTGGATAGTATCACTGCTCTGGATAGTATCACTGCTAGTATCACTACTAGTATCACTGCCTTGGATAGTATCAATACTAGTATCACTGCTCTGGATAGTATCACTGCTAGTATCACTGCTCTGGATAGTATCACTGCTCTGGATAGTATCACTGGTAGTATCACTGCTCTGGATAGTATCACTGGTAATATCACTGCTCTGGATAGTATCACTACTCTGGATAGTATCACTGATAGTATCACTGCTCTGGATTGTATCACTGCTCTGGATAGTATCAATGCTCTGGATAGTATTACTGCTCTGGATAGTATCAATGCTCTGGATAGTATCACTACTCTGGATAGTATCACTACTCTGGATAGTATCACTGCTCTGGATAGTATCACTGATAGTATCACTGCTCTGGATAGTATCACTGCTCTGGATAGTATCACTACTCTGGATAGTATCACTGCTAGTATCACTGCTCTGGATAGTATCACTGCTCTGGATAGTATCACTGCTAGTATCACTGCCCTGGATAGTATCACTGCTCTGGATAGTATCACTACTAGTATCACTGCCCTGGATAGTATCACTACTAGTATCACTGCTCTGGATAGTATCACTGCTAGTATCACTGCCCTGGATAGTATCACTACTCTGGATAGTATCACTACTAGTATCACTGCCCTGGATAGTATCACTGCTAGTATCACTGCTCTGGATAGTATCACTGCTCTGGATAGTATCACGGTTCTGGATAGTATCACTACTCTGGATAGTATCACTACTAGTATCACTGCCCTGGATAGTATCACTACTCTGGATAGTATCACTACTAGTATCACTGCCCTGGATTGTATCACTACTAGTATCACTGCTCTGGATAGTATCACTGCTAGTATCACTGCCCTGGATAGTATCACTACTCTGGATAGTATCACTGCTCTGGATAGTATCACTGCTAGTATCACTACTAGTATCACTGCCTTGGATAGTATCACTACTAGTATCACTGCTCTGGATAGTATCACTGCTAGTATCACTGCTCTGGATAGTATCACTGCTCTGGATAGTATCACTGGTAGTATCACTGCTCTGGATAGTATCACTGGTAGTATCACTGCTCTGGATAGTATCACTACTCTGGATAGTATCAATGCTCTGGATAGTATTACTGCTCTGGATAGTATCAATGCTCTGGATAGTATCACAACTCTGGATAGTATCACTACTCTGGATAGTATCACTACTCTGGATAGTATCACTGCTAGTATCACTACTCTGGATAGTATCACTGATAGTATCACTGCTCTGGATTGTATCACTGCTCTGGATAGTATCAATGCTCTGGATAGTATCACTGCTCTGGATAGTATCACTACTCTGGATAGTATCACTGCTAGTATCACTGCTCTGGATAGTATCACTGCTCTGGATAGTATCACTGCTAGTATCACTGCTCTGGATAGTATCACTGCTCTGGATAGTATCACTACTAGTATCACTGCCCTGGATAGTATCACTACTAGTATCACTGCTCTGGATAGTATCACTGCTCTGCCCTGGATAGTATCACTACTCTGGATAGTATCACTGCACTCTGGATAGTATCACTACTAGTATCACTGCTCTGGATAGTATCACTGCTAGTATCACTACTCTGGATAGTATCACTACTAGTATCACTGCCTGGATAGTATCACTACTCTGGATAGTATCACTACTAGTATCACTGCCCTGGATTGTATCACTACTAGTATCACTGCTCTGGATAGTATCACTGCTAGTATCACTGCCCTGGATAGTATCACTGCTCTGGATAGTATCACTACTCTGGATAGTATCACTGCTAGTATCACTGCTCTGGATAGTATCACTGCTCTGGATAGTATCACTGCTAGTATCACTGCCTGGATAGTATCACTACTCTGGATAGTATCACTACTAGTATCACTGCCCTGGATAGTATCACTACTAGTATCACTGCTCTGGATAGTATCACTGCTAGTATCACTGCCCTGGATAGTATCACTACTCTGGATAGTATCACTACTAGTATCACTGCCCTGGATAGTATCACTGCTCTGGATAGTATCACTGCTCTGGATAGTATCACTGTTCTGGATAGTATCACTGCTCTGGATAGTATCACTACTAGTATCACTGCCCTGGATAGTATCACTACTCTGGATAGTATCACTACTAGTATCACTGCCCTGGATTGTATCACTACTAGTATCACTGCTCTGGATAGTATCACTGCTAGTATCACTGCCCTGGATAGTATCACTGCTCTGGATAGTATCACTGCTCTGGATAGTATCACTGCTAGTATCACTACTAGTATCACTGCCTTGGATAGTATCACTACTAGTGTCACTGCTCTGGATAGTATCACTGCTAGTATCACTGCTCTGGATAGTATCACTGGTAGTATCACTGCTCTGGATAGTATCACTGGTAGTATCACTGCTCTGGATAGTATCACTACTCTGGATAGTATCACTGATAGTATCACTGCTCTGGATTGTATCACTGCTCTGGATAGTATCAATGCTCTGGATAGTATTACTGCTCTGGATAGTATCAATGCTCTGGATAGTATCACAACTCTGGATAGTATCACTACTCTGGATAGTATCACTACTCTGGATAGTATCACTGCTAGTATCACTACTCTGGATAGTATCACTGATAGTATCACTGCTCTGGATTGTATCACTGCTCTGGATAGTATCAATGCTCTGGATAGTATCACTACTCTGGATAGTATCACTGCTAGTATCACTGCTCTGGATAGTATCACTGCTCTGGATAGTATCACTGCTAGTATCACTGCTCTGGATAGTATCACTGCTCTGGATAGTATTACTGCTCTGGATAGTATCACTGCTCTGGATAGTATCACTGCTCTGGATAGTATCACTACACTGGATAGTATCACTACTAGTATCACTGCACTGGATAGTATCACTAGTAGTATCACTGCCCTGGATAGTATCACTACTAGTATCACTGCTCTGGATAGTATCACTGCTAGTATCACTGCCCTGGATAGTATCACTGGTAGTATCACTACTCTGAATAGTATCACTGCTCTGGATAGTATCACTGCTAGTATCACTACTCTGGATAGTATCACTGATAGTATCACTACTCTGGATAGTATCACTACTCTGGATAGTATCACGATAGTATCACTGCTCTGGATAGTATCACTACCCTGGATAGTATCACTACTCTGGATAGTATCACTACTCTGGATAGTATCACTGCTCTGGATAGTATCACTACACTGGATAGTATCACTGCTCTGGATAGTATCACTACTCTGGATAGTATCACTGCTCTGGATAGTATCACTACACTGGATAGTATCACTACTAGTATCACTGCACTGGATAGTATCACTAGTAGTATCACTGCTCTGGATAGTATCACTGCTAGTATCACTGCTCTGGATAGTATCACTGCTAGTATCACTACTCTGGATAGTATCACTGATAGTATCACTGCTCTGGATTGTATCACTGCTCTGGATAGTATCAATGCTCTGGATAGTATCACTGCTCTGGATAGTATCACTACTCTGGATAGTATCACTGCTAGTATCACTGCTCTGGAGAGTATCACTGCTATGGATAGTATCACTGCTAGTATCACTGCTCTGGATAGTATCACTGCTAGTATCACTGCTCTGGATAGTATCACTGCTCTAGATAGTATCACTACTCTGGATAGTATCACTACTAGTATCACTGCCCTGGATAGTATCACTACTCTGGATAGTATCACTACTAGTATCACTGCCCTGGATTATATCACTACTAGTATCACTGCTCTGGATAGTATCACTGCTAGTATCACTGCCCTGGATAGTATCACTGCTAGTATCACTGCTCTGGATAGTATCACTGCTCTGGATAGTATCACGGTTCTGGATAGTATCACTACTCTGGATAGTATCACTACTAGTATCACTGCCCTGGATAGTATCACTACTCTGGATAGTATCACTACTAGTATCACTGCCCTGGATTGTATCACTACTAGTATCACTGCTCTGGATAGTATCACTGCTAGTATCACTGCCCTGGATAGTATCACTACTCTGGATAGTATCACTGCTCTGGATAGTATCACTGCTAGTATCACTACTAGTATCACTGCCTTGGATAGTATCACTACTAGTGTCACTGCTCTGGATAGTATCACTGCTAGTATCACTGCTCTGGATAGTATCACTGGTAGTATCACTGCTCTGGATAGTATCACTGGTAGTATCACTGCTCTGGATAGTATCACTACTCTGGATAGTATCACTGATAGTATCACTGCTCTGGATTGTATCACTGCTCTGGATAGTATCAATGCTCTGGATAGTATTACTGCTCTGGATAGTATCAATGCTCTGGATAGTATCACAACTCTGGATAGTATCACTACTCTGGATAGTATCACTACTCTGGATAGTATCACTGCTAGTATCACTACTCTGGATAGTATCACTGATAGTATCACTGCTCTGGATTGTATCACTGCTCTGGATAGTATCAATGCTCTGGATAGTATCACTACTCTGGATAGTATCACTGCTAGTATCACTGCTCTGGATAGTATCACTGCTCTGGATAGTATCACTGCTAGTATCACTGCTCTGGATAGTATCACTGCTCTGGATAGTATTACTGCTCTGGATAGTATCACTGCTCTGGATAGTATCACTGCTCTGGATAGTATCACTACACTGGATAGTATCACTACTAGTATCACTGCACTGGATAGTATCACTAGTAGTATCACTACTCTGAATAGTATCACTGCTCTGGATAGTATCACTGCTAGTATCACTACCTGGATAGTATCACTGATAGTATCACTACTCTGGATAGTATCACTGCTCTGGATAGTATCACTGCTAGTATCACTGCTCTGGATAGTATCACTACCCTGGATAGTATCACTACTCTGGATAGTATCACTACTCTGGATAGTATCACTGCTCTGGATAGTATCACTACACTGGATAGTATCACTGCTCTGGATAGTATCACTACTCTGGATAGTATCACTGCTCTGGATAGTATCACTGCTCTGGATAGTATCACTACTAGTATCACTGCACTGATAGTATCACTAGTAGTATCACTGCCCTGGATAGTATCACTGGATAGTATCACTGCTCTGGATAGTATCACTGCTAGTATCACTACTCTGGATAGTATCACTACACTGGATAGTATCACTACTAGTATCACTGCACTGGATAGTATCACTAGTAGTATCACTGCTCTGGATAGTATCACTGCTCTGGATAGTATCACTGCTAGTATCACTACTCTGGATAGTATCACTGATAGTATCACTGCTCTGGATTGTATCACTGCTCTGGATAGTATCAATGCTCTGGATAGTATCACTGCTCAGGATAGTATCACTACTCTGGATAGTATCACTGCTAGTATCACTGCTCTGGAGAGTATCACTGCTATGGATAGTATCACTGCTAGTATCACTGCTCTGGATAGTATCACTGCTAGTATCACTGCTCTGGATAGTATCACTGCTCTAGATAGTATCACTACTCTGGATAGTATCACTACTAGTATCACTGCCCTGGATAGTATCACTACTCTGGATAGTATCACTACTAGTATCACTGCCCTGGATTATATCACTACTAGTATCACTGCTCTGGATAGTATCACTGCTAGTATCACTGCCCTGGATAGTATCACTACTGCACTGCTCTGGATAGTATCACTGCTAGTATCACTACTAGTATCACTGCCTTGGATAGTATCAATACTAGTATCACTGCTCTGGATAGTATCACTGCTAGTATCACTGCTCTGGATAGTATCACTGCTCTGGATAGTATCACTGGTAGTATCACTGCTCTGGATAGTATCACTGGTAATATCACTGCTCTGGAGAGTATCACTGCTATGGATAGTATCACTGCTAGTATCACTGCTCTGGATAGTATCACTGCTAGTATCACTGCTCTGGATAGTATCACTGCTCTAGATAGTATCACTACTCTGGATAGTATCACTACTAGTATCACTGCCCTGGATAGTATCACTACTCTGGATAGTATCACTACTAGTATCACTGCCCTGGATTATATCACTACTAGTATCACTGCTCTGGATAGTATCACTGCTAGTATCACTGCCCTGGATAGTATCACTACTCTGGATAGTATCACTGCTCTGGATAGTATCACTGCTAGTATCACTACTAGTATCACTGCCTTGGATAGTATCAATACTAGTATCACTGCTCTGGATAGTATCACTGCTAGTATCACTGCTCTGGATAGTATCACTGCTCTGGATAGTATCACTGGTAGTATCACTGCTCTGGATAGTATCACTGGTAATATCACTGCTCTGGATAGTATCACTACTCTGGATAGTATCACTGATAGTATCACTGCTCTGGATTGTATCACTGCTCTGGATAGTATCAATGCTCTGGATAGTATTACTGCTCTGGATAGTATCAATGCTCTGGATAGTATCACAACTCTGGATAGTATCACTACTCTGGATAGTATCACTACTCTGGATAGTATCACTGCTCTGGATAGTATCACTGATAGTATCACTACTCTGGATAGTATCACTACTCTGGATAGTATCACGATAGTATCACTGCTCTGGATAGTATCACTACCCTGGATAGTATCACTACTCTGGATAGTATCACTACTCTGGATAGTATCACTGCTCTGGATAGTATCACTACACTGGATAGTATCACTGCTCTGGATAGTATCACTACTCTGGATAGTATCACTGCTCTGGATAGTATCACTACACTGGATAGTATCACTACTAGTATCACTGCACTGGATAGTATCACTAGTAGTATCACTGCTCTGGATAGTATCACTGCTAGTATCACTGCTCTGGATAGTATCACTGCTAGTATCACTACTCTGGATAGTATCACTACACTGGATAGTATCACTACTAGTATCACTGCACTGGATAGTATCACTAGTAGTATCACTGCTCTGGATAGTATCACTGCTAGTATCACTGCTCTGGATAGTATCACTGCTAGTATCACTACTCTGGATAGTATCACTGATAGTATCACTGCTCTGGATTGTATCACTGCTCTGGATAGTATCAATGCTCTGGATAGTATCACTGCTCAGGATAGTATCACTACTCTGGATAGTATCACTGCTAGTATCACTGCTCTGGAGAGTATCACTGCTATGGATAGTATCACTGCTAGTATCACTGCTCTGGATAGTATCACTGCTAGTATCACTGCTCTGGATAGTATCACTGCTCTAGATAGTATCACTACTCTGGATAGTATCACTACTAGTATCACTGCCCTGGATAGTATCACTACTCTGGATAGTATCACTACTAGTATCACTGCCCTGGATTATATCACTACTAGTATCACTGCTCTGGATAGTATCACTGCTAGTATCACTGCCCTGGATAGTATCACTACTCTGGATAGTATCACTGCTCTGGATAGTATCACTGCTAGTATCACTACTAGTATCACTGCCTTGGATAGTATCAATACTAGTATCACTGCTCTGGATAGTATCACTGCTAGTATCACTGCTCTGGATAGTATCACTGCTCTGGATAGTATCACTGGTAGTATCACTGCTCTGGATAGTATCACTGGTAATATCACTGCTCTGGAGAGTATCACTGCTATGGATAGTATCACTGCTAGTATCACTGCTCTGGATAGTATCACTGCTAGTATCACTGCTCTGGATAGTATCACTGCTCTAGATAGTATCACTACTCTGGATAGTATCACTACTAGTATCACTGCCCTGGATAGTATCACTACTCTGGATAGTATCACTACTAGTATCACTGCCCTGGATTATATCACTACTAGTATCACTGCTCTGGATAGTATCACTGCTAGTATCACTGCCCTGGATAGTATCACTACTCTGGATAGTATCACTGCTCTGGATAGTATCACTGCTAGTATCACTACTAGTATCACTGCCTTGGATAGTATCAATACTAGTATCACTGCTCTGGATAGTATCACTGCTAGTATCACTGCTCTGGATAGTATCACTGCTCTGGATAGTATCACTGGTAGTATCACTGCTCTGGATAGTATCACTGGTAATATCACTGCTCTGGATAGTATCACTACTCTGGATAGTATCACTGATAGTATCACTGCTCTGGATTGTATCACTGCTCTGGATAGTATCAATGCTCTGGATAGTATTACTGCTCTGGATAGTATCAATGCTCTGGATAGTATCACTGCCTCTGGATAGTATCACTACTCTGGATAGTATCACTACTCTGGATAGTATCACTGCTCTGGATAGTATCACTGATAGTATCACTGCTCTGGATTGTATCACTGCTCTGGATAGTATCAATGCTCTGGATAGTATCACTACTCTGGATAGTATCACTGCTAGTATCACTGCTCTGGATAGTATCACTGCTCTGGATAGTATCACTGCTAGTATCACTGCCCTGGATAGTATCACTACTCTGGATAGTATCACTACTAGTATCACTGCCCTGATAGTATCACTACTAGTATCACTGCTCTGGATAGTATCACTGCTAGTATCACTGCCCTGGATAGTATCACTACTCTGGATAGTATCACTACTAGTATCACTGCTCTGGATAGTATCACTGCTCTGGATAGTATCACTGCTAGTATCACTGCCCTGGATAGTATCACTACTCTGGATAGTATCACTACTAGTATCACTGCCCTGGATTATATCACTACTAGTATCACTGCTCTGGATAGTATCACTGCTAGTATCACTGCCCTGGATAGTATCACTACTCTGGATAGTATCACTACTAGTATCACTGCCCTGGATTATATCACTACTAGTATCACTGCTCTGGATAGTATCACTGCTAGTATCACTGCCCTGGATAGTATCACTACTCTGGATAGTATCACTGCTCTGGATAGTATCACTGCTAGTATCACTACTAGTATCACTGCCTTGGATAGTATCAATACTAGTATCACTGCTCTGGATAGTATCACTGCTAGTATCACTGCTCTGGATAGTATCACTGCTCTGGATAGTATCACTGGTAGTATCACTGCTCTGGATAGTATCACTGGTAATATCACTGCTCTGGAGAGTATCACTGCTATGGATAGTATCACTGCTAGTATCACTGCTCTGGATAGTATCACTGCTAGTATCACTGCTCTAGATAGTATCACTACTCTGGATAGTATCACTACTAGTATCACTGCCCTGGATAGTATCACTACTCTGGATAGTATCACTACTAGTATCACTGCCCTGGATTATATCACTACTAGTATCACTGCTCTGGATAGTATCACTGCTAGTATCACTGCCCTGGATAGTATCACTACTCTGGATAGTATCACTGCTCTGGATAGTATCACTGCTAGTATCACTACTAGTATCACTGCCTTGGATAGTATCAATACTAGTATCACTGCTCTGGATAGTATCACTGCTAGTATCACTGCTCTGGATAGTATCACTGCTCTGGATAGTATCACTGGTAGTATCACTGCTCTGGATAGTATCACTGGTAATATCACTGCTCTGGATAGTATCACTACTCTGGATAGTATCACTGATAGTATCACTGCTCTGGATTGTATCACTGCTCTGGATAGTATCAATGCTCTGGATAGTATTACTGCTCTGGATAGTATCAATGCTCTGGATAGTATCACAACTCTGGATAGTATCACTACTCTGGATAGTATCACTACTCTGGATAGTATCACTGCTCTGGATAGTATCACTGATAGTATCACTGCTCTGGATTGTATCACTGCTCTGGATAGTATCAATGCTCTGGATAGTATCACTACTCTGGATAGTATCACTGCTAGTATCACTGCTCTGGATAGTATCACTGCTCTGGATAGTATCACTGCTAGTATCACTGCCCTGGATAGTATCACTACTCTGGATAGTATCACTACTAGTATCACTGCCCTGGATAGTATCACTACTAGTATCACTGCTCTGGATAGTATCACTGCTAGTATCACTGCCCTGGATAGTATCACTACTCTGGATAGTATCACTACTAGTATCACTGCCCTGGATAGTATCACTGCTAGTATCACTGCTCTGGATAGTATCACTGCTCTGGATAGTATCACGGTTCTGGATAGTATCACTACTCTGGATAGTATCACTACTAGTATCACTGCCCTGGATAGTATCACTACTCTGGATAGTATCACTACTAGTATCACTGCCCTGGATTGTATCACTACTAGTATCACTGCTCTGGATAGTATCACTGCTAGTATCACTGCCCTGGATAGTATCACTACTCTGGATAGTATCACTGCTCTGGATAGTATCACTGCTAGTATCACTACTAGTATCACTGCCTTGGATAGTATCACTACTAGTATCACTGCTCTGGATAGTATCACTGCTAGTATCACTGCTCTGGATAGTATCACTGCTCTGGATAGTATCACTGGTAGTATCACTGCTCTGGATAGTATCACTGGTAGTATCACTGCTCTGGATAGTATCACTACTCTGGATAGTATCAATGCTCTGGATAGTATTACTGCTCTGGATAGTATCAATGCTCTGGATAGTATCACAACTCTGGATAGTATCACTACTCTGGATAGTATCACTGCTAGTATCACTACTCTGGATAGTATCACTGATAGTATCACTGCTCTGGATTGTATCACTGCTCTGGATAGTATCAATGCTCTGGATAGTATCACTGCTCTGGATAGTATCACTACTCTGGATAGTATCACTGCTAGTATCACTGCTCTGGATAGTATCACTGCTCTGGATAGTATCACTGCTAGTATCACTGCCCTGGATAGTATCACTACTCTCGATAGTATCACTACTAGTATCACTGCCCTGGATAGTATCACTACTAGTATCACTGCTCTGGATAGTATCACTGCTAGTATCACTGCCCTGGATAGTATCACTACTCTGGATAGTATCACTACTAGTATCACTGCCCTGGATAGTATCACTGCTAGTATCACTGCTCTGGATAGTATCACTGCTCTGGATAGTATCACGGTTCTGGATAGTATCACTACTCTGGATAGTATCACTACTAGTATCACTGCCCTGGATAGTATCACTACTCTGGATAGTATCACTACTAGTATCACTGCCCTGAATTGTATCACTACTAGTATCACTGCTCTGGATAGTATCACTGCTAGTATCACTACTAGTATCACTGCCTTGGATAGTATCACTACTAGTATCACTGCTCTGGATAGTATCACTGCTAGTATCACTGCTCTGGATAGTATCACTGCTCTGGATAGTATCACTGGTAGTATCACAACTCTGGATAGTATCACTGGTAGTATCACTGCTCTGGATAGTATCACTACTCTGGATAGTATCAATGCTCTGGATAGTATTACTGCTCTGGATAGTATCAATGCTCTGGATAGTATCACAACTCTGGATAGTATCACTACTCTGGATAGTATCACTACTCTGGATAGTATCACTGCTCTGGATAGTATCACTGCTAGTATCACTACTCTGGATAGTATCACTGATAGTATCACTGCTCTGGATTGTATAACTGCTCTGGATAGTATCACTGCTCTGGATAGTATCACTGCTAGTATCACTACTCTGGATAGTATCACTGATAGTATCACTGCTCTGGATTGTATCACTGCTCTGGATAGTATCAATGCTCTGGATAGTATAACTGCTCTGGATAGTATCACTACTCTGGATAGTATCACTGCTAGTATCACTGCTCTGGTTAGTATCACTGCTCTGGATAGTATCAAAGCTAGTATCACTGCTCTGGATAGTATCACTGCTAGTATCACTGCTCTGGATAGTATCACTGCTCTGGATAGTATCACTACTAGTATCACTGCCCTGGATAGTATCACTACTCTGGATAGTATCACTACTAGTATCACTGCCCTGGATTGTATCACTACTAGTATCACTGCTCTGGATAGTATCACTGCTAGTATCACTGCCCTGGATAGTATCACTACTCTGGATAGTATACTGCTCTGGATAGTATCACTACTCTGGATAGTATCACTGCTCTGGATAGTATCACTGCTCTGGATAGTATCACTACTCTGATAGTATCACTGCTAGTATCACTGCTCTGGATAGTATCACTGCTCTGGATAGTATCACTGCTAGTATCACTACTCTGGATAGTATCACTGATAGTATCACTGCTCTGGATAGTATCACTGCTCTGGATAGTATCACTGCTCTGGATAGTATCACTGCTAGTATCACTACTCTGGATAGTATCACTGATAGTATCACTGCTCTGGATAGTATCACTGCTCTGGATAGTATCACTGCTCTGGATAGTATCACTGCTCTGGATAGTATCACTGCTAGTATCACTACTCTGGATAGTATCACTGATAGTATCACTGCTCTGGATAGTATCACTGCTCTGGATAGTATCACTGCTCTGGATAGTATCACTGCTCTGGATAGTATCACTGCTAGTATCACTACTCTGGATAGTATCACTACTCTGGATAGTATCACTGCTCTGGATAGTATCACTGCTAGTATCACTGCTCTGGATAGTATCACTGATAGTATCACTACTCTGGATAGTATCACTGCTCTGGATAGTATCACTGCTGGATAGTATCACTGCTCTGGATAGTATCACTGCTCTGGATAGTATCACTACTCTGGATAGTATCACTACTAGTATCACTACTAGTATCACTACTCTGGATAGTATCACTGCTGGATAGTATCACTGCTCTGGATAGTACCACTGCTCTGGATAGTATCACTGCTCTGGATAGTATCACTACTCTGGATAGTATCACTGCTAGTATCACTACTCTGGATAGTATCACTGCTCTGGATAGTATCACTGCTAGTATCACTACTCTGGATAGTATCACTGCTCTGGATAGTATCACTGCTCTGGATAGTATCACTGCTAGTATCACTACTCTGGATAGTATCACTGCTAGTATCACTACTCTGGATAGTATCACTACTAGTATCACTGCTCTGGATAGTATCACTGCTCTGGATAGTATCACTGCTCTGGATAGTATCACTACTCTGGATAGTATCACTGATAGTATCACTGCTCTGGATAGTATCACTGCTCTGGATAGTATCACTGCTCTGGATAGTATCACTGCTCTGGATAGTATCACTGCTAGTATCACTACTCTGGATAGTATCACTGATAGTATCACTGCTCTGGATAGTATCACTGCTCTGGATAGTATCACTGATCTGGATAGTATCACTGCTCTGGATAGTATCACTGCTAGTATCACTACTCTGGATAGTATCACTACTCTGGATAGTATCACTGCTCTGGATAGTATCACTGCTAGTATCACTGCTCTGGATAGTATCACTGATAGTATCACTACTCTGGATAGTATCACTGCTCTGGATAGTATCACTGCTGGATAGTATCACTGCTGGATAGTATCACTGCTCTGGATAGTATCACTACTCTGGATAGTATCACTGCTATGGATAGTATCACTGCTCTGGATAGTATCACTGCTCTGGATAGTATCACTACTCTGGATAGTATCACTGCTAGTATCACTACTCTGGATAGTATCACTGCTAGTATCACTACTCTGGATAGTATCACTGCTCTGGATAGTATCACTGCTAGTATCACTACTCTGGATAGTATCACTGCTAGTATCACTACTCTGGATAGTATCACTACTAGTATCACTGCTCTGGATAGTATCACTACTCTGGATAGTATCACTACTAGTATCACTACTAGTATCACTACTCTGGATGGTATCACTACTCTGGATAGTATCACTTACTCTGGATAGTATCACTTCTCTGGATAGTATCACTGCTCTGGATAGTATCACTACTCTGGATAGTATCACTGCTCTGGATAGTATCACTGCTCTGGATAGTATCACTGCTCTGGATAGTATCACTACAAGTATAACTGCTCTGGATAGTATCACTACTCTGGATAGTATCACTGCTCTGGATAGTATCACTGCTCTGGATAGTATCACTACTCTGATAGTATCACTGCTAGTATCACTGCTCTGGATAGTATCACTGCTCTGGATAGTATCACTGCTCTGGATAGTATCACTGCTAGTATCACTACTCTGGATAGTATCACTGATAGTATCACTGCTCTGGATAGTATCACTGCTCTGGATAGTATCACTGCTCTGGATAGTATCACTGCTAGTATCACTACTCTGGATAGTATCACTGATAGTATCACTACTCTGGATAGTATCACTACTCTCTGGATAGTATCACTGCTCTGGATAGTATCACTACTAGTATCACTACTCTGGATAGTATCACTACTCTGGATAGTATCACTACTCTGGATAGTATCACTACTCTGTATCACTGCTCTGGATAGTATCACTGCTAGTATCACTGCTCTGGATAGTATCACTGCTCTGGATAGTATCACTGCTCACTACTCTGGATAGTATCACTGCTCTGGATAGTATCACTGCTCTGGAAAGTATCACTGATAGTATCACTACTCTGGATAGTATCACTGCTCTGGATAGTATCACTGCTCTGGATAGTATCACTGCTCTGGATAGTATCACTGCTCTGGATAGTATCACTACTCTGGATAGTATCACTGCTCTGAATAGTATCACTACTCTGGATAGTATCACTGCTAGTATCACTACTGGATAGTATCACTGCTAGTATCACTGCTCTAGATTGTATCACTGCTAGTATCACTACTCTGGATAGTATCACTGCTCTGGATAGTATCACTGCTCTGGATAGTATCACTGCTAGTATCACTACTCTGGATAGTATCACTGCTAGTATCACTACTCTGGATAGTATCACTACTAGTATCACTGCTCTGGATAGTATCACTACTCTGGATAGTATCACTACTAGTATCACTGCTAGTATCACTACTCTGGATAGTATCACTAGTCTGGATAGTATCACTTACTCTGGATAGTATCACTGCTCTGGATAGTATCACTGCTCTGGATAGTATCACTACTCTGGATAGTATCACTGCTCTGGATAGTATCACTGCTCTGGATAGTATCACTGCTAGTATAACTGCTCTGGATAGTATCACTACTCTGGATAGTATCACTGCTCTGGATAGTATCACTGCTCTGGATAGTATCACTACTCTGATAGTATCACTGCTAGTATCACTGCTCTGGATAGTATCACTGCTCTGGGATAGTATCACTGCTAGTATCACTACTCTGGATAGTATCACTGATAGTATCACTGCTCTGGATAGTATCACTGCTCTGGATAGTATCACTGCTCTGGATAGTATCACTGCTAGTATCACTACTCTGGATAGTATCACTGATAGTATCACTGCTCTGGATAGTATCACTGCTCTGGATAGTATCACTGCTCTGGATAGTATCACTGCTCTGGATAGTATCACTGCTAGTATCACTACTCTGGATAGTATCACTACTCTGGATAGTATCACTGCTCTGGATAGTATCACTGCTAGTATCACTACTCTGGATAGTATCACTGCTCTGGATAGTATCACTGCTGGATAGTATCACTGCTCTGGATAGTATCACTGCTCTGGATAGTATCACTGCTCTGGATAGTATCACTGCTCTGGATAGTATCACTGCTAGTATCACTACTCTGGATAGTATCACTGCTAGTATCACTACTCTGGATAGTATCACTACTAGTATCACTGCTCTGGATAGTATCACTACTCTGGATAGTATCACTACTAGTATCACTACTAGTATCACTACTCTGGATAGTATCACTGCTGGATAGTATCACTGCTCTGGATAGTATCACTGCTCTGGATAGTATCACTGCTCTGGATAGTATCACTACTCTGGATAGTATCACTGCTAGTATCACTACTCTGGATAGTATCACTGCTCTGGATAGTATCACTGCTAGTATCACTACTCTGGATAGTATCACTGCTCTGGATAGTATCACTGCTCTGGATAGTATCACTGCTAGTATCACTACTCTGGATAGTATCACTGCTAGTATCACTACTCTGGATAGTATCACTACTAGTATCACTGCTCTGGATAGTATCACTACTCTGGATAGTATCACTACTCTGGATAGTATCACTTACTCTGGATAGTATCACTGCTCTGGATAGTATCACTGCTCTGGATAGTATCACTGCTAGTATCACTACTCTGGATAGTATCACTGATAGTATCACTGCTCTGGATAGTATCACTGCTCTGGATAGTATCACTGTATCACTCTGGATAGTATCACTGATAGTATCACTGCTCTGGATAGTATCACTGCTCTGGATAGTATCACTGCTCTGGATAGTATCACTGCTCTGGATAGTATCACTGCTAGTATCACTACTCTGGATAGTATCACTGATAGTATCACTGCTCTGGATAGTATCACTGCTCTGGATAGTATCACTGCTCTGGATAGTATCACTGCTAGTATCACTACTCTGGATAGTATCACTACTCTGGATAGTATCACTGCTCTGGATAGTATCACTGCTAGTATCACTGCTCTGGATAGTATCACTGATAGTATCACTACTCTGGATAGTATCACTGCTCTGGATAGTATCACTGCTGGATAGTATCACTGCTCTGGATAGTATCACTACTCTGGATAGTATCACTGCTCTGGATAGTATCACTGCTCTGGATAGTATCACTGCTCTGGATAGTATCACTACTCTGGATAGTATCACTGCTAGTATCACTACTCTGGATAGTATCACTGCTAGTATCACTGCTCTAGATTGTATCACTGCTAGTATCACTACTCTGGATAGTATCACTGCTCTGGATAGTATCACTGCTCTGGATAGTATCACTGCTAGTATCACTACTCTGGATAGTATCACTGCTAGTATCACTACTCTGGATAGTATCACTACTAGTATCACTGCTCTGGATAGTATCACTACTCTGGATAGTATCACTACTAGTATCACTGCTAGTATCACTACTCTGGATGGTATCACTACTCTGGATAGTATCACTTACTCTGGATAGTATCACTTCTCTGGATAGTATCACTGCTCTGGATAGTATCACTACTCTGGATAGTATCACTGCTCTGGATAGTATCACTGCTCTGGATAGTATCACTGATAGTATCACTACAAGTATAACTGCTCTGGATAGTATCACTACTCTGGATAGTATCACTGCTCTGGATAGTATCACTGCTCTGGATAGTATCACTACTCTGATAGTATCACTGCTAGTATCACTGCTCTGGATAGTATCACTGCTCTGGATAGTATCACTGCTAGTATCACTGCCCTGGATAGTATCACTACTCGATAGTATCACTACTAGTATCACTGCCCTGGATAGTATCACTACTAGTATCACTGCTCTGGATAGTATCACTGCTAGTATCACTGCTCTGGATAGTATCACTACTCTGGATAGTATCACTACTAGTATCACTGCCCTGGATAGTATCACTGCTAGTATCACTGCTCTGGATAGTATCACTGCTCTGGATAGTATCACTGTTCTGGATAGTATCACTACTCTGGATAGTATCACTACTAGTATCACTGCCTGGATAGTATCACTACTCTGGATAGTATCACTACTAGTATCACTGCCCTGGATCAGTATCACTGCTCTGGATAGTATCACTGCTAGTATCACTACTAGTATCACTGCCTTGGATAGTATCACTACTAGTATCACTGCTCTGGATAGTATCACTGCTAGTATCACTGCTCTGGATAGTATCACTGCTCTGGATAGTATCACTGGTAGTATCACAACTCTGGATAGTATCACTGGTAGTATCACTGCTCTGGATAGTATCACTACTCTGGATAGTATCAATGCTCTGGATAGTATTACTGCTCTGGATAGTATCAATGCTCTGGATAGTATCACAACTCTGGATAGTATCACTACTCTGGATAGTATCACTACTCTGGATAGTATCACTGCTCTGGATAGTATCACTGCTAGTATCACTACTCTGGATAGTATCACTGATAGTATCACTGCTCTGGATTGTATAACTGCTCTGGATAGTATCACTGCTCTGGATAGTATCACTGCTCTGGATAGTATCACTGCTAGTATCACTACTCTGGATAGTATCACTGATAGTATCACTGCTCTGGATTGTATCACTGCTCTGGATAGTATCAATGCTCTGGATAGTATAACTGCTCTGGATAGTATCACTACTCTGGATAGTATCACTGCTAGTATCACTGCTCTGGTTAGTATCACTGCTCTGGATAGTATCAAAGCTAGTATCACTGCTCTGGATAGTATCACTGCTAGTATCACTGCTCTGGATAGTATCACTGCTCTGGATAGTATCACTACTAGTATCACTGCCCTGGATAGTATCACTACTCTGGATAGTATCACTACTAGTATCACTGCCCTGGATTGTATCACTACTAGTATCACTGCTCTGGATAGTATCACTGCTAGTATCACTGCCCTGGATAGTATCACTACTCTGGATAGTATACTGCTCTGGATAGTATCACTACTCTGGATAGTATCACTGCTCTGGATAGTATCACTGCTCTGGATAGTATCACTACTCTGATAGTATCACTGCTAGTATCACTGCTCTGGATAGTATCACTGCTCTGGATAGTATCACTGCTAGTATCACTACTCTGGATAGTATCACTGATAGTATCACTGCTCTGGATAGTATCACTGCTCTGGATAGTATCACTGCTCTGGATAGTATCACTGCTAGTATCACTACTCTGGATAGTATCACTGATAGTATCACTGCTCTGGATAGTATCACTGCTCTGGATAGTATCACTGCTCTGGATAGTATCACTGCTCTGGATAGTATCACTGCTAGTATCACTACTCTGGATAGTATCACTGATAGTATCACTGCTCTGGATAGTATCACTGCTCTGGATAGTATCACTGCTCTGGATAGTATCACTGCTCTGGATAGTATCACTGCTAGTATCACTACTCTGGATAGTATCACTACTCTGGATAGTATCACTGCTCTGGATAGTATCACTGCTAGTATCACTGCTCTGGATAGTATCACTGATAGTATCACTACTCTGGATAGTATCACTGCTCTGGATAGTATCACTGCTGGATAGTATCACTGCTCTGGATAGTATCACTGCTCTGGATAGTATCACTACTCTGGATAGTATCACTACTCTGGATAGTATCACTGCTAGTATCACTACTCTGGATAGTATCACTGCTCTGGATAGTATCACTGCTAGTATCACTACTCTGGATAGTATCACTGCTAGTATCACTACTCTGGATAGTATCACTACTAGTATCACTGCTCTGGATAGTATCACTACTCTGGATAGTATCACTACTAGTATCACTACTAGTATCACTACTCTGGATAGTATCACTGCTGGATAGTATCACTGCTCTGGATAGTACCACTGCTCTGGATAGTATCACTGCTCTGGATAGTATCACTACTCTGGATAGTATCACTGCTGTATCACTACTCTGGATAGTATCACTGCTCTGGATAGTATCACTGCTAGTATCACTACTCTGGATAGTATCACTGCTCTGGATAGTATCACTGCTCTGGATAGTATCACTGCTAGTATCACTACTCTGGATAGTATCACTGCTAGTATCACTACTCTGGATAGTATCACTACTAGTATCACTGCTCTGGATAGTATCACTGCTCTGGATAGTATCACTGCTCTGGATAGTATCACTACTCTGGATAGTATCACTGATAGTATCACTGCTCTGGATAGTATCACTGCTCTGGATAGTATCACTGCTCTGGATAGTATCACTGCTCTGGATAGTATCACTGCTAGTATCACTACTCTGGATAGTATCACTGATAGTATCACTGCTCTGGATAGTATCACTGCTCTGGATAGTATCACTGATCTGGATAGTATCACTGCTCTGGATAGTATCACTGCTAGTATCACTACTCTGGATAGTATCACTACTCTGATAGTATCACTGCTCTGGATAGTATCACTGCTAGTATCACTGCTCTGGATAGTATCACTGATAGTATCACTACTCTGGATAGTATCACTGCTCTGGATAGTATCACTGCTGGATAGTATCACTGCTGGATAGTATCACTGCTCTGGATAGTATCACTACTCTGGATAGTATCACTGCTATGGATAGTATCACTGCTCTGGATAGTATCACTGCTCTGGATAGTATCACTACTCTGGATAGTATCACTGCTAGTATCACTACTCTGGATAGTATCACTGCTAGTATCACTACTCTGGATAGTATCACTGCTCTGGATAGTATCACTGCTAGTATCACTACTCTGGATAGTATCACTGCTAGTATCACTACTCTGGATAGTATCACTACTAGTATCACTGCTCTGGATAGTATCACTACTCTGGATAGTATCACTACTAGTATCACTACTAGTATCACTACTCTGGATGGTATCACTACTCTGGATAGTATCGCTTACTCTGGATAGTATCACTTCTCTGGATAGTATCACTGCTCTGGATAGTATCACTACTCTGGATAGTATCACTGCTCTGGATAGTATCACTGCTCTGGATAGTATCACTGCTCTGGATAGTATCACTACAAGTATAACTGCTCTGGATAGTATCACTACTCTGGATAGTATCACTGCTCTGGATAGTATCACTGCTCTGGATAGTATCACTACTCTGATAGTATCACTGCTAGTATCACTGCTCTGGATAGTATCACTGCTCTGGATAGTATCACTGCTCTGGATAGTATCACTGCTAGTATCACTACTCTGGATAGTATCACTGATAGTAGCACTGCTCTGGATAGTATCACTGCTCTGGATAGTATCACTGCTCTGGATAGTATCACTACTAGTATCACTACTCTGGATAGTATCACTGATAGTATCACTACTCTGGATAGTGTCACTACTAGTATCACTGCTCTGGATAGTATCACTGCTCTGGATAGTATCACTGCTCTGGATAGTATCACTGCTAGTATCACTACTCTGGATAGTATCACTGCTCTGGATAGTATCACTGCTAGTATCACTGCTCTGGAAAGTATCACTGATAGTATCACTACTCTGGATAGTATCACTGCTCTGGATAGTATCACTGCTCTGGATAGTATCACTGCTCTGGATAGTATCACTGCTCTGGATAGTATCACTACTCTGGATAGTATCACTGCTCTGAATAGTATCACTACTCTGGATAGTATCACTGCTAGTATCACTACTCTGGATAGTATCACTGCTAGTATCACTGCTCTAGATTGTATCACTGCTAGTATCACTACTCTGGATAGTATCACTGCTCTGGATAGTATCACTGCTCTGGATAGTATCACTGCTAGTATCACTACTCTGGATAGTATCACTGCTAGTATCACTACTCTGGATAGTATCACTACTAGTATCACTGCTCTGGATAGTATCACTACTCTGGATAGTATCACTACTAGTATCACTGCTAGTATCACTACTCTGGATAGTATCACTAGTCTGGATAGTATCACTTACTCTGGATAGTATCACTGCTCTGGATAGTATCACTGCTCTGGATAGTATCACTACTCTGGATAGTATCACTGCTCTGGATAGTATCACTGCTCTGGATAGTATCACTGCTAGTATAACTGCTCTGGATAGTATCACTACTCTGGATAGTATCACTGCTCTGGATAGTATCACTGCTCTGGATAGTATCACTACTCTGATAGTATCACTGCTAGTATCACTGCTCTGGATAGTATCACTGCTCTGGATAGTATCACTGCTAGTATCACTACTCTGGATAGTATCACTGATAGTATCACTGCTCTGGATAGTATCACTGCTCTGGATAGTATCACTGCTCTGGATAGTATCACTGCTAGTATCACTACTCTGGATAGTATCACTGATAGTATCACTGCTCTGGATAGTATCACTGCTCTGGATAGTATCACTGCTCTGGATAGTATCACTGCTCTGGATAGTATCACTGCTAGTATCACTACTCTGGATAGTATCACTACTCTGGATAGTATCACTGCTCTGGATAGTATCACTGCTAGTATCACTACTCTGGATAGTATCACTGCTCTGGATAGTATCACTGCTGGATAGTATCACTGCTCTGGATAGTATCACTGCTCTGGATAGTATCACTGCTCTGGATAGTATCACTGCTCTGGATAGTATCACTGCTAGTATCACTACTCTGGATAGTATCACTGCTAGTATCACTACTCTGGATAGTATCACTACTAGTATCACTGCTCTGGATAGTATCACTACTCTGGATAGTATCACTACTAGTATCACTACTAGTATCACTACTCTGGATAGTATCACTGCTGGATAGTATCACTGCTCTGGATAGTATCACTGCTCTGGATAGTATCACTGCTCTGGATAGTATCACTACTCTGGATAGTATCACTGCTAGTATCACTACTCTGGATAGTATCACTGCTCTGGATAGTATCACTGCTAGTATCACTACTCTGGATAGTATCACTGCTCTGGATAGTATCACTGCTCTGGATAGTATCACTGCTAGTATCACTACTCTGGATAGTATCACTGCTAGTATCACTACTCTGGATAGTATCACTACTAGTATCACTGCTCTGGATAGTATCACTGCTCTGGATAGTATCACTACTCTGGATAGTATCACTTACTCTGGATAGTATCACTGCTCTGGATAGTATCACTGCTCTGGATAGTATCACTGCTAGTATCACTACTCTGGATAGTATCACTGATAGTATCACTGCTCTGGATAGTATCACTGCTCTGGATAGTATCACTACTAGTATCACTACTCTGGATAGTATCACTGCTCTGGATAGTATCACTGCTCTGGATAGTATCACTGCTCTGGATAGTATCACTGCTCTGGATAGTATCACTGCTAGTATCACTACTCTGGATAGTATCACTGATAGTATCACTGCTCTGGATAGTATCACTGCTCTGGATAGTATCACTGCTCTGGATAGTATCACTGCTAGTATCACTACTCTGGATAGTATCACTACTCTGGATAGTATCACTGCTCTGGATAGTATCACTGTATATCACTGCTCTGGATAGTATCACTGATAGTATCACTCTGGATAGTATCACTGCTCTGGATAGTATCACTGCTGGATAGTATCACTGCTCTGGATAGTATCACTACTCTGGATAGTATCACTGCTCTGGATAGTATCACTGCTCTGGATAGTATCACTGCTCTGGATAGTATCACTACTCTGGATAGTATCACTGCTAGTATCACTACTCTGGATAGTATCACTGCTAGTATCACTGCTCTAGATTGTATCACTGCTAGTATCACTACTCTGGATAGTATCACTGCTCTGGATAGTATCACTGCTCTGGATAGTATCACTGCTAGTATCACTACTCTGGATAGTATCACTGCTAGTATCACTGCTCTGGATAGTATCACTACTCTGGATAGTATCACTACTAGTATCACTGCTAGTATCACTACTCTGGATGGTATCACTACTCTGGATAGTATCACTACTCTGGATAGTATCACTGCTCTGGATAGTATCACTGCTCTGGATAGTATCACTACTCTGGATAGTATCACTGCTCTGGATAGTATCACTGCTCTGGATAGTATCACTACAAGTATAACTGCTCTGGATAGTATCACTACTCTGGATAGTATCACTGCTCTGGATAGTATCACTGCTCTGGATAGTATCACTACTCTGATAGTATCACTGCTAGTATCACTGCTCTGGATAGTATCACTGCTCTGGATAGTATCACTGCTCTGGATAGTATCACTGCTATATCACTACTCTGGATAGTATCACTGATAGTAGCACTGCTCTGGATAGTATCACTGCTCTGGATAGTATCACTGCTCTGGATAGTATCACTACTAGTATCACTACTCTGGATAGTATCACTGATAGTATCACTACTGGATAGTGTCACTACTAGTATCACTGCTCTGGATAGTATCACTGCTCTGGATAGTATCACTGCTCTGGATAGTATCACTGCTAGTATCACTACTCTGGATAGTATCACTGCTCTGGATAGTATCACTGCTAGTATCACTGCTCTGGAAAGTATCACTGATAGTATCACTACTCTGGATAGTATCACTGCTCTGGATAGTATCACTGCTCTGGATAGTATCACTGCTCTGATAGTATCACTGCTCTGGATAGTATCACTACTCTGGATAGTATCACTGCTCTGGATAGTATCACTGCTCTGAATAGTATCACTACTCTGGATAGTATCACTGCTAGTATCACTACTCTGGATAGTATCACTGCTATCACTGGATTGTATCACTGCTCTAGTATCACTACGCTGGATAGTATCACTGCTCTGGATAGTATCACTGCTCTGGATAGTATCACTGCTAGTATCACTACTCTGGATAGTATCACTGCTAGTATCACTACTCTGGATAGTATCACTACTAGTATCACTGCTCTGGATAGTATCACTGATAGTATCACTATTAGTATCACTGCTAGTATCACTACTCTGGATAGTATCACTAGTCTGGATAGTATCACTGCTGGATAGTATCACTGCTCTGGATAGTATCACTGCTCTGGATAGTATCACTGCTCTGGATAGTATCACTGCTCTGGATAATATCACTGCTTTGGATAGTATCACTGCTCTGGATAGTATCACTGCTAGTATAACTGCTCTGGATAGTATCACTACTCTGGATAGTATCACTGCTCTGGATAGTATCACTGCTCTGGATAGTATCACTACTCTGATAGTATCACTGCTAGTATCACTGCTCTGGATAGTATCACTGCTAGTATCACTACTCTGGATAGTATCACTGATAGTATCACTGCTCTGGATAGTATCACTGCTCTGGATAGTATCACTGCTCTGGATAGTATCACTGCTCTGGATAGTATCACTGCTAGTATCACTACTCTGGATAGTATCACTGATAGTATCACTGCTCTGGATAGTATCACTGCTCTGGATAGTATCACTGCTCTGGATAGTATCACTGCTCTGGATAGTATCACTGCTAGTATCACTAGTCTGGATAGTATCACTACTCTGGATAGTATCACTGCTCTGGATAGTATCACTGCTAGTATCACTGCTCTGGATAGTATCACTGATAGTATCACTACTCTGGATAGTATCACTGCTCTGGATAGTATCACTGCTCTGGATAGTATCACTGCTCTGGATAGTATCACTGCTCTGGATAGTATGACTGCTCTGGATAGTATCACTGCTCTGGATAGTATCACTACTCTGGATAGTATCACTGCTATAGTATCACTGCTCTGGATAGTATCACTACTATAGTATCACTGCTCTGGATAGTATCACTGGATAGTATCACTGCTCTGGATAGTATCACTGCTAGTATCACTGCTCTGGATAGTATCACTGCTAGTATCACTGCTCTGGATAATATCACTACTCTGGATAGTATCACTACTCTGGAGTATCACTACTAGTATCACTACTCTGGATAGTATCACTGCTCTGGATAGTATCACTGCTCTGGATAGTATCACTGCTCTGGATAGTATCACTGCTCTGGATAGTATCACTGCTAGTATACTCTCTGGATAGTATCACTGCTCTGGATAGTATCACTGCTAGTATCACTACTCTGGATAGTATCACTGCTCTGGATAGTATCACTGCTCTGGATAGTATCACTGCTAGTATCACTACTCTGGATAGTATCACTACTCTGGATAGTATCACTACTAGTATCACTGCTCTGGATAGTATCACTACTCTGGATAGTATCACTACTCTGGATAGTATCACTTACTCTGGATAGTATCACTGCTCTGGATAGTATCACTGCTCTGGATAGTATCACTGCTAGTATCACTACTCTGGATAGTATCACTGATAGTATCACTGCTCTGGATAGTATCACTGCTCTGGATAGTATCACTGCTCTGGATAGTATCACTACTAGTATCACTACTCTGGATAGTATCACTGATAGTATCACTGCTCTGGATAGTATCACTGCTCTGGATAGTATCACTGCTCTGGATAGTATCACTGCTCTGGATAGTATCACTGCTAGTATCACTACTCTGGATAGTATCACTGATAGTATCACTGCTCTGGATAGTATCACTGCTCTGGATAGTATCACTGCTCTGGATAGTATCACTGCTAGTATCACTACTCTGGATAGTATCACTACTCTGGATAGTATCACTGATAGTATCACTGCTCTGGATAGTATCACTGCTCTGGATAGTATCACTGCTCTGGATAGTATCACTGCTCTGGATAGTATCACTGCTAGTATCACTACTCTGGATAGTATCACTGATAGTATCACTGCTCTGGATAGTATCACTGCTGATAGTATCACTGCTCTGGATAGTATCACTGCTAGTATCACTACTCTGGATAGTATCACTGCTCTGGATAGTATCACTGCTCTGGATAGTATCACTGCTAGTATCACTGCTCTGGATAGTATCACTGATAGTATCACTACTGGATAGTATCACTGCTCTGGATAGTATCACTGCTAGTATCACTGCTCTGGATAGTATCACTGATAGTATCACTACTCTGGATAGTATCACTGCTCTGGATAGTATCACTGCTGGATAGTATCACTGCTCTGGATAGTATCACTACTCTGGATAGTATCACTGCTCTGATAGTATCACTGCTCTGGATAGTATCACTGCTCTGGATAGTATCACTGCTCTGGATAGTATCACTGCTAGTATCACTACTCTGGATAGTATCACTGCTAGTATCACTGCTCTGGATTGTATCACTGCTAGTATCACTACTCTGGATAGTATCACTGCTCTGGATAGTATCACTGCTCTGGATAGTATCACTGCTAGTATCACTACTCTGGATAGTATCACTGCTAGTATCACTACTCTGGATAGTATCACTACTAGTATCACTGCTCTGGATAGTATCACTACTCTGGATAGTAGCACTTACTCTGGATAGTATCACTGCTCTGGATAGTATCACTGCTCTGGATAGTATCACTACTCTGGATAGTATCACTGCTCTGGATAGTATCACTGCTCTGGATAGTATCACTGCTCTGGATAGTATCACTACAAGTATAACTGCTCTGGATAGTATCACTACTCTGGATAGTATCACTGCTCTGGATAGTATCACTGCTCTGGATAGTATCACTACTCTGATAGTATCACTGCTAGTATCACTGCTCTGGATAGTATCACTGCTCTGGATAGTATCACTGCTCTGGATAGTATCACTGCTAGTATCACTACTCTGGATAGTATCACTGATAGTATCACTGCTCTGGATAGTATCACTGCTCTGGATAGTATCACTGCTCTGGATAGTATCACTGCTAGTATCACTACTCTGGATAGTATCACTGATAGTATCACTGCTCTGGATAGTATCACTACTAGTATCACTGCTCTGGATAGTATCACTGCTCTGGATAGTATCACTGCTAGTATCACTACTCTGGATAGTATCACTGCTCTGGATAGTATCACTGCTAGTATCACTGCTCTGGATAGTATCACTACTCTGGATAGTATCACTGCTCTGGATAGTATCATAGTATCACTGCTCTGGATAGTATCACTGCTCTGGATAGTATCACTGCTAGTATCACTACTCTGGATAGTATCACTGATAGTATCACTGCTCTGGATAGTATCACTGCTCTGGATAGTATCACTGCTCTGGATAGTATCACTGCTAGTATCACTACTCTGGATAGTATCACTGATAGTATCACTGCTCTGGATAGTATCACTGCTCTGGATAGTATCACTGCTCTGGATAGTATCACTGCTCTGGATAGTATCACTGCTAGTATCACTACTCTGGATAGTATCACTGATAGTATCACTGCTCTGGATAGTATCACTGCTCTGGATAGTATCACTACTCTGGATAGTATCACTGCTAGTATCACTACTCTGGATAGTATCACTACTCTGATAGTATCACTGATAGTATCACTCTCTGGATAGTATCACTGCTCTGGATAGTATCACTGATAGTATCACTGCTCTGGATAGTATCACTGCTCTGTATCACTATCTGGATAGTATCACTGATAGTATCACTGCTCTGGATAGTATCACTGCTATAGTATCACTGCTCTGGATAGTATCACTGATAGTATCACTGCTCTGGATAGTATCACTACTCTGGATAGTATCACTGTTTGGATAGTATCACTGCTATCTGGATAGTATCACTGATAGTATCACTACTCTGGATAGTATCACTGCTCTGGATAGTATCACTGCTCTGGATAGTATCACTGCTAGTATCACTGCTCTGGATAGTATCACTGATAGTATCACTACTCTGGATAGTATCACTGCTCTGGATAGTATCACTGCTGGATAGTATCACTGCTCTGGATAGTATCACTACTCTGGATAGTATCACTGCTCTGGATAGTATCACTGCTCTGGATAGTATCACTGCTCTGGATAGTATCACTACTCTGGATAGTATCACTGCTAGTATCACTACTCTGGATAGTATCACTGCTAGTATCACTGCTCTAGATTGTATCACTGCTAGTATCACTACTCTGGATAGTATCACTGCTCTGGATAGTATCACTGCTCTGGATAGTATCACTGCTAGTATCACTACTCTGGATAGTATCACTGCTAGTATCACTACTCTGGATAGTATCACTACTAGTATCACTGCTAGTATCACTACTCTGGATGGTATCACTACTCTGGATAGTATCACTTACTCTGGATAGTATCACTTCTCTGGATAGTATCACTGCTCTGGATAGTATCACTACTCTGGATAGTATCACTGCTCTGGATAGTATCACTCTGGATAGTATCACTGCTCTGGATAGTATCACTACAAGTATAACTGCTCTGGATAGTATCACTACTCTGGATAGTATCACTGCTCTGGATAGTATCACTGCTCTGGATAGTATCACTGCTCTGATAGTATCACTGCTAGTATCACTGCTCTGGATAGTATCACTGCTCTGGATAGTATCACTGCTCTGGATAGTATCACTGCTAGTATCACTACTCTGGATAGTATCACTGATAGTAGCACTGCTCTGGATAGTATCACTGCTCTGGATAGTATCACTGCTCTGGATAGTATCACTACTAGTATCACTACTCTGGATAGTATCACTGATAGTATCACTACTCTGGATAGTGTCACTACTAGTATCACTGCTCTGGATAGTATCACTGCTCTGGATAGTATCACTGCTCTGGATAGTATCACTGCTAGTATCACTACTCTGGATAGTATCACTGCTCTGGATAGTATCACTGCTAGTATCACTGCTCTGGAAAGTATCACTGATAGTATCACTACTCTGGATAGTATCACTGCTCTGGATAGTATCACTGCTCTGGATAGTATCACTGCTCTGGATAGTATCACTGCTCTGGATAGTATCACTACTCTGGATAGTATCACTGCTCTGGATAGTATCACTGCTCTGAATAGTATCACTACTCTGGATAGTATCACTGCTAGTATCACTACTCTGGATAGTATCACTGCTCTGGATAGTATCACTGCTAGTATCACTACTGGATAGTATCACTGCTCTGGAAGTATCACTGATAGTATCACTACTCTGGATAGTATCACTGCTCTGGATAGTATCACTGCTCTGGATAGTATCACTGCTCTGGATAGTATCACTGCTCTGGATAGTATCACTGCTAGTATCACTACTCTGGATAGTATCACTGCTATAGTATCACTACTCTGGATAGTATCACTGCTAGTATCACTACTCTGGATAGTATCACTGCTAGTATCACTGCTCTAGATTGTATCACTGCTAGTATCACTACTCTGGATAGTATCACTGCTAGTATCACTACTCTGGATAGTATCACTACTAGTATCACTGCTCTGGATAGTATCACTACTCTGGATAGTATCACTATTAGTATCACTGCTAGTATCACTACTCTGGATAGTATCACTAGTCTGGATAGTATCACTTACTCTGGATAGTATCACTGCTCTGGATAGTATCACTGCTCTGGATAGTATCACTACTCTGGATAGTATCACTGCTCTGGATAGTATCACTGCTCTGGATAGTATCACTGCTCTGGATAGTATCACTGCTAGTATAACTGCTCTGGATAGTATCACTACTCTGGATAGTATCACTGCTCTGGATAGTATCACTGCTCTGGATAGTATCACTACTCTGATAGTATCACTGCTAGTATCACTGCTCTGGATAGTATCACTGCTCTGGATAGTATCACTGCTAGTATCACTACTCTGGATATTATCACTGATAGTATCACTGCTCTGGATAGTATCACTGCTCTGGATAGTATCACTGCTCTGGATAGTATCACTGCTCTGGATAGTATCACTGCTCTGGATAGTATCACTGCTAGTATCACTACTCTGGATAGTATCACTACTCTGGATAGTATCACTGCTAGTATAGTATCACTGGATAGTATCACTACTCTGGATAGTATCACTGCTCTGGATAGTATCACTGCTGGATAGTATCACTGCTCTGGATAGTATCACTGCTCTGGATAGTATCACTGCTCTGGATAGTATCACTGCTCTGGATAGTATCACTGCTAGTATCACTACTCTGGATAGTATCACTGCTAGTATCACTACTCTGGATAGTATCACTACTAGTATCACTGCTCTGGATAGTATCACTACTCTGGATAGTATCACTACTAGTATCACTACTAGTATCACTACTCTGGATAGTATCACTGCTGGATAGTATCACTGCTCTGGATAGTATCACTGCTCTGGATAGTATCACTGCTCTGGATAGTATCACTACTCTGGATAGTATCACTGCTAGTATCACTACTCTGGATAGTATCACTGCTCTGGATAGTATCACTGCTAGTATCACTACTCTGGATAGTATCACTGCTCTGGATAGTATCACTGCTCTGGATAGTATCACTGCTAGTATCACTACTCTGGATAGTATCACTGCTAGTATCACTACTCTGGATAGTATCACTACTAGTATCACTGCTCTGGATAGTATCACTACTCTGGATAGTATCACTACTCTGGATAGTATCACTTACTCTGGATAGTATCACTGCTCTGGATAGTATCACTGCTCTGGATAGTATCACTGCTAGTATCACTACTCTGGATAGTATCACTGATAGTATCACTGCTCTGGATAGTATCACTGCTCTGGATAGTATCACTACTAGTATCACTACTCTAGTATCACTACTCTGATAGTATCACTACTCTGGATAGTATCACTGCTCTGGATAGTATCACTGATCACTGGATAGTATCACTGATAGTATCACTGCTCTGGATAGTATCACTGCTCTGGATAGTATCATTGCTCTGGATAGTATCACTGCTCTGGATAGTATCACTGCTAGTATCACTACTCTGGATAGTATCACTACTCTGGATAGTATCACTGCTCTGGATAGTATCACTGCTAGTATCACTGCTCTGGATAGTATCACTGATAGTATCACTACTCTGGATAGTATCACTGCTCTGGATAGTATCACTGCTGGATAGTATCACTGCTCTGGATAGTATCACTACTCTGGATAGTATCACTGCTCTGGATAGTATCACTGCTCTGGATAGTATCACTGCTCTGGATAGTATCACTACTCTGGATAGTATCACTGCTAGTATCACTACTCTGGATAGTATCACTGCTAGTATCACTGCTCTAGATTGTATCACTGCTAGTATCACTACTCTGGATAGTATCACTGCTCTGGATAGTATCACTGCTCTGGATAGTATCACTGCTAGTATCACTACTCTGGATAGTATCACTGCTAGTATCTCTGGATAGTATCACTACTAGTATCACTGCTCTGGATAGTATCACTACTCTGGATAGTATCACTACTAGTATCACTGCTAGTATCACTACTCTGGATAGTATCACTACTCTGGATAGTATCACTGACTCTGGATAGTATCACTGCTCTGGATAGTATCACTGCTCTGGATAGTATCACTGCTCTGGATAGTATCACTGCTCTGGATAATATCACTGCTTTGGATAGTATCACTGCTCTGGATAGTATCACTGCTAGTATAACTGCTCTGGATAGTATCACTACTCTGGATAGTATCACTGCTCTGGATAGTATCACTGCTCTGGATAGTATCACTACTCTGATAGTATCACTGCTAGTATCACTGCTCTGGATAGTATCACTGCTAGTATCACTATCTGGATAGTATCTGATAGTATCACTGCTCTGGATAGTATCACTGCTCTGGATAGTATCACTGCTCTGGATAGTATCACTACTCTGGATAGTATCACTGCTAGTATCACTACTCTGGATAGTATCACTGGGATAGTATCACTGCTCTGGATAGTATCACTACTCTGGATAGTATCACTGCTCTGGATAGTATCACTGCTCTGGATAGTATCACTGCTCTGTCTGATAGTATCACTACTCTGGATAGTATCACTGCTCTGGATAGTATCACTGCTAGTATCACTGCTCTGGATAGTATCACTGATAGTATCACTACTCTGGATAGTATCACTGCTCTGGATAGTATCACTACTCTGGATAGTATCACTACTATAGTATCACTGCTCTGGATAGTATCACTGCTCTGGATAGTATCACTGCTCTGGATAGTATCACTACTGGATAGTATCACTACTCTGGATAGTATCACTGCTAGTATCACTACTCTGGATAGTATCACTGCTCTGGATAGTATCACTGCTAGTATCACTCTGGATAGTATCACTGCTAGTATCACTACTCTGATAGTATCACTACTAGTATCACTGCTCTGGATAGTATCACTACTCTGGATAGTATCACTACTCTGGATAGTATCACTACTCTGGATAGTATCACTGCTGGATAGTATCACTGCTCTGGATAGTATCACTGCTCTGGATAGTATCACTGCTCTGGATAGTATCACTGCTCTGGATAGTATCACTACTCTGGATAGTATCACTGCTCTGGATAGTATCACTGCTCTGAATAGTATCACTGCTCTGGATAGTATCACTGCTATAGTATCACTACTCTGGATAGTATCACTGCTAGTATCACTGCTCTGGATAGTATCACTGCTCTGGATAGTATCTGGATAGTATCACTGCTCTGGATAGTATCACTGCTAGTATCACTACTCTGGATAGTATCACTGCTAGTATCACTGCTCTGGATAGTATCACTGCTCTGGATAGTATCACTACTCTGGATAGTATCACTACTAGTATCACTACTCTGGATAGTATCACTGCTCTATAGTATCACTACTCTGGATAGTATCACTGCTAGTATCACTACTCTGGATAGTATCACTGCTCTGGTAGTATCACTGCTCTGGATAGTATCACTGCTAGTATCACTACTCTGGATAGTATCACTGCTCTGGATAGTATCACTGCTAGTATCACTGCTCTGGATAGTATCACTACTCTGGATAGTATCACTATTAGTATCACTCTGGATAGTATCACTGCTCTGGATAGTATCACTGCTCTGGATAGTATCACTGCTCTGGATAGTATCACTGCTCTGGATAGTATCACTACTCTGGATAGTATCACTGCTCTGGATAGTATCACTGCTCTGATAGTATCACTACTCTGGATAGTATCACTGCTAGTATCACTGCTCTGGATAGTATCACTACTCTGGATAGTATCACTGCTCTGGATAGTATCACTGCTCTGGATAGTATCACTGCTAGTATAGTATCACTGGATAGTATCACTGCTCTGGATAGTATCACTGCTCTGGATAGTATCACTGCTAGTATCACTACTCTGGATAGTATCACTGATAGTATCACTGCTCTGGATAGTATCACTGCTCTGGATAGTATCACTGCTCTGGATAGTATCACTGCTCTGGATAGTATCACTGCTCTGGATAGTATCACTGCTAGTATCACTACTCTGGATAGTATCACTGCTCTGGATAGTATCACTGCTCTGGATAGTATCACTGCTAGTATCACTGGATAGTATCACTGCTCTGGATAGTATCACTGCTCTGGATAGTATCACTGCTCTGGATAGTATCACTGCTAGTATCACTGCTCTGGATAGTATCACTGCTCTGGATAGTATCACTGCTCTGTATCACTACTCTGGATAGTATCACTGCTAGTATCACTACTCTGGATAGTATCACTACTAGTATCACTGCTCTGGATAGTATCACTACTCTGGATAGTATCACTACTAGTATCACTACTAGTATCACTACTCTGGATAGTATCACTGCTGGATAGTATCACTGCTCTGGATAGTATCACTGCTCTGGATAGTATCACTGCTCTGGATAGTATCACTACTCTGGATAGTATCACTGCTAGTATCACTACTCTGGATAGTATCACTGCTCTGGATAGTATCACTGCTAGTATCACTACTCTGGATAGTATCACTGCTCTGGATAGTATCACTGCTCTGGATAGTATCACTGCTAGTATCACTACTCTGGATAGTATCACTGCTAGTATCACTACTCTGGATAGTATCACTACTAGTATCACTGCTCTGGATAGTATCACTACTCTGGATAGTATCACTACTCTGGATAGTATCACTTACTCTGGATAGTATCACTGCTCTGGATAGTATCACTGCTCTGGATAGTATCACTGCTAGTATCACTACTCTGGATAGTATCACTGATAGTATCACTGCTCTGGATAGTATCACTGCTCTGGATAGTATCACTACTAGTATCACTACTCTGGATAGTATCACTGATAGTATCACTGCTCTGGATAGTATCACTGCTCTGGATAGTATCACTACTAGTATCACTACTCTGGATAGTATCACTGCTCTGGATAGTATCACTGCTCTGGATAGTATCACTGCTCTGGATAGTATCACTGCTCTGGATAGTATCACTGCTAGTATCACTACTCTGGATAGTATCACTACTCTGGATAGTATCACTGCTCTGGATAGTATCACTGCTAGTATCACTGCTCTGGATAGTATCACTGATAGTATCACTACTCTGGATAGTATCACTGCTCTGGATAGTATCACTGCTGGATAGTATCACTGCTCTGGATAGTATCACTGCTCTGGATAGTATCACTGCTCTGGATAGTATCACTGCTCTGGATAGTATCACTGCTCTGGATAGTATCACTGCTCTGGATAGTATCACTGCTAGTATCACTACTCTGGATAGTATCACTGCTAGTATCACTGCTCTAGATTGTATCACTGCTAGTATCACTACTCTGGATAGTATCACTGCTCTGGATAGTATCACTGCTCTGGATAGTATCACTGCTAGTATCACTACTCTGGATAGTATCACTGCTAGTATCACTACTCTGGATAGTATCACTACTAGTATCACTGCTCTGGATAGTATCACTACTCTGGATAGTATCACTGTCTGGTATCACTACTCTGATATATCACTACTCTGGATAGTATCACTGCTCTGGATAGTATCACTGCTCTGGATAGTATCACTGCTCTGGATAGTATCACTGCTCTGGATAGTATCACTGCTCTGGATAGTATCACTGCTCTGGATAGTATCACTGCTCTGGATAGTATCACTGCTAGTATCACTGCTCTGGATAGTATCACTACTCTGGATAGTATCACTGCTCTGGATAGTATCACTGCTCTGGATAGTATCACTACTCTGGATAGTATCACTGCTAGTATCACTGCTCTGGATAGTATCACTGTATCACTCTGGATAGTATCACTGCTAGTATCACTGCTCTGGATAGTATCACTGCTCTGGATAGTATCACTGCTCTGGATAGTATCACTGCTCTGGATAGTATCACTGCTCTGGATAGTATCTGGATAGTATCACTGATAGTATCACTGCTCTGGATAGTATCACTGCTCTGGATAGTATCACTGCTCTGGATAGTATCACTGCTCTGGATAGTATCACTGCTAGTATCACTACTCTGGATAGTATCACTGGATAGTATCACTGCTCTGGATAGTATCACTGCTCTGGGATAGTATCACTGCTCTGGATAGTATCACTGCTCTGGATAGTATCACTGCTCTGGATAGTATCACTGCTCTGGATAGTATCACTGCTCTGGATAGTATCACTGCTCTGGATAGTATCACTACTCTGGATAGTATCACTGCTCTGGATAGTATCACTACTCTGGATAGTATCACTGCTAGTATCACTCTGGATAGTATCACTGCTCTGGATAGTATCACTGCTAGTATCACTACTCTGGATAGTATCACTGCTCTGGATAGTATCACTACTCTGGATAGTATCACTGCTAGTATCACTGCTCTGGATAGTATCACTGCTCTGGATAGTATCACTACTCTGGATAGTATCACTACTCTGGATAGTATCACTGCTGGATAGTATCACTACTCTGGATAGTATCACTGCTCTGGATAGTATCACTACTCTGGATAGTATCACTGCTAGTATCACTACTCTGGATAGTATCACTGCTCTGGATAGTATCACTGCTCTGGATAGTATCACTGCTCTGGATAGTATCACTGCTAGTATCACTACTCTGGATAGTATCACTACTCTGGATAGTATCACTACTAGTATCACTGCTCTGGATAGTATCACTACTCTGGATAGTATCACTACTCTGGATAGTATCACTTACTCTGGATAGTATCACTGCTCTGGATAGTATCACTGCTCTGGATAGTATCACTGCTAGTATCACTACTCTGGATAGTATCACTGATAGTATCACTGCTCTGGATAGTATCACTGCTCTGGATAGTATCACTGCTCTGGATAGTATCACTACTAGTATCACTACTCTGGATAGTATCACTGATAGTATCACTGCTCTGGATAGTATCACTGCTCTGGATAGTATCACTGCTCTGGATAGTATCACTGCTCTGGATAGTATCACTGCTAGTATCACTACTCTGGATAGTATCACTGATAGTATCACTGCTCTGGATAGTATCACTGCTCTGGATAGTATCACTGCTCTGGATAGTATCACTGCTAGTATCACTACTCTGGATAGTATCACTACTCTGGATAGTATCACTGCTCTGGATAGTATCACTGCTAGTATCACTGCTCTGGATAGTATCACTGATAGTATCACTACTCTGGATAGTATCACTGCTCTGGATAGTATCACTGCTGGATAGTATCACTGCTCTGGATAGTATCACTGCTCTGGATAGTATCACTGCTCTGGATAGTATCACTGCTAGTATCACTACTCTGGATAGTATCACTGCTAGTATCACTACTCTGGATAGTATCACTGCTCTGGATAGTATCACTGCTCTGGATAGTATCACTGCTAGTATCACTACTCTGGATAGTATCACTGCTAGTATCACTACTCTGGATAGTATCACTACTAGTATCACTGCTCTGGATAGTATCACTACTCTGGATAGTATCACTACTAGTATCACTACTAGTATCACTACTCTGGATAGTATCACTACTCTGGATAGTATCACTGCTCTGGATAGTATCACTGCTCTGGATAGTATCACTTTCTGGATAGTATCACTGCTCTGGATAGTATCACTACTCTGGATAGTATCACTGCTCTGGATAGTATCACTGCTCTGGATAGTATCACTGCTCTGGATAGTATCACTACAAGTATAACTGCTCTGGATAGTATCACTACTCTGGATAGTATCACTGCTCTGGATAGTATCACTACTGATAGTATCACTGCTAGTATCACTGCTCTGGATAGTATCACTGCTCTGGATAGTATCACTGCTCTGGATAGTATCACTGCTAGTATCACTACTCTGGATAGTATCACTGCACTCTGGATAGTATCACTGCTCTGGATAGTATCACTACTAGTATCACTACTCTGGATAGTATCACTGATAGTATCACTACTCTGGATAGTGTCACTACTAGTATCACTGCTCTGCTCTGGATAGTATCACTGCTCTGGATAGTATCACTGCTCTGGATAGTATCACTGCTAGTATCACTACTCTGGATAGTATCACTGCTCTGGATAGTATCACTGCTAGTATCACTGCTCTGGAAAGTATCACTGATAGTATCACTGCTCTGGATAGTATCACTGCTCTGGATAGTATCACTGCTCTAGATAGTATCACTGCTCTGGATAGTATCAATACTCTGGATAGTATCACTGCTCTGGAAAGTATCACTGCTCTGGATAGTATCACTGCTCTGAATAGTATCACTACTCTGGATAGTATCACTGCTAGTATCACTACTCTGGATAGTATCACTGCTAGTATCACTGCTCTAGATTGTATCACTGCTAGTATCACTACTCTGGATAGTATCACTGCTCTGGATAGTATCACTGCTCTGGATAGTATCACTGCTAGTATCACTACTCTGGATAGTATCACTGCTAGTATCACTACTCTGGATAGTATCACTACTAGTATCACTGCTCTGGATAGTATCACTACTCTGGATAGTATCACTACTAGTATCACTGCTAGTATCACTACTCTGGATAGTATCACTACTCTGGATAGTATCACTTACTCTGGATAGTATCACTGCTCTGGATAGTATCACTGCTCTGGATAGTATCACTACTCTGGATAGTATCACTGCTCTGGATAGTATCACTGCTCTGGATAGTATCACTGCTCTGGATAGTATCACTGCTAGTATAACTGCTCTGGATAGTATCACTACTCTGGATAGTATCACTGCTCTGGATAGTATCACTGCTCTGGATAGTATCACTACTCTGATAGTATCACTGCTAGTATCACTGCTCTGGATAGTATCACTGCTCTGGATAGTATCACTGCTCTGGATAGTATCACTACTCTGATAGTATCACTGCTAGTATCACTGCTCTGGATATTATCACTGCTCTGGATAGTATCACTGCTAGTATCACTACTCTGGATAGTATCACTGATAGTATCACTGCTCTGGATAGTATCACTGCTCTGGATAGTATCACTGCTCTGGATAGTATCACTGCTAGTATCACTACTCTGGATAGTATCACTGATAGTATCTGCTCTGGATAGTATCACTGCTCTGGATAGTATCACTGCTCTGGATAGTATCACTGCTCTGGATAGTATCACTGCTAGTATCACTACTCTGGATAGTATCACTGCTCTGGATAGTATCACTGCTAGTATCACTGCTCTGGATAGTATCACTGATAGTATCACTACTCTGGATAGTATCACTGCTCTGGATAGTATCACTGCTGGATAGTATCACTGCTCTGGATAGTATCACTGCTCTGGATAGTATCACTGCTCTGGATAGTATCACTACTCTGATAGTATCACTGCTCTGGATAGTATCACTACTCTGGATAGTATCACTGCTGGAGTATCACTACTCTGGATAGTATCACTGCTCTGGATAGTATCACTGCTAGTATCACTACTCTGGATAGTATCACTGCTCTGGATAGTATCACTGCTCTGGATAGTATCAATGCTAGTATCACTACTCTGGATAGTATCACTGCTAGTATCACTACTCTGGATAGTATCACTACTAGCACTGCTCTGGATAGTATCACTGCTCTGGATAGTATCACTACTAGTATCACTACTCTACTCTGGATAGTATCACTGCTGGATAGTATCACTACTAGTATCACTAGTATCACTACTCTGGATAGTATCACTGCTCTGGATAGTATCACTGCTCTGGATAGTATCACTGCTCTGGATAGTATCACTGCTCTGGATAGTATCACTGCTCTGGATAGTATCACTACTCTGGATAGTATCACTGCTAGTATCACTACTCTGGATAGTATCACTGCTCTGGATAGTATCACTACTCTGGATCACTAGTATCACTACTCTGGATAGTATCACTGCTCTGGATAGTATCACTGCTCTGGATAGTATCACTGCTAGTATCACTACTCTGGATAGTATCACTGCTAGTATCACTACTCTGGATAGTATCACTACTAGTATCACTGCTCTGGATAGTATCACTACTCTGGATAGTATCACTTAGTATCACTACTAGTATCACTGGATAGTATCACTACTCTGGATAGTATCACTGCTCTGGATAGTATCACTGCTCTGGATAGTATCACTGCTCTGGATAGTATCACTGCTCTGGATAGTATCACTGCTCTGGATAGTATCACTGCTAGTATAACTGCTCTGGATAGTATCACTGCTCTGGATAGTATCACTGCTCTGGATAGTATCACTGCTCTGGATAGTATCACTGCTAGTATCACTCTGATAGTATCACTGCTAGTATCACTGCTCTGGATAGTATCACTGCTCTGGATAGTATCACTGCTAGTATCACTACTCTGGATAGTATCACTGATAGTATCACTGCTCTGGATAGTATCACTGCTCTGGATAGTATCACTGCTCTGGATAGTATCACTACTCTGGATAGTATCACTGCTAGTATCACTACTCTGGATAGTATCACTGCTCTGGATAGTATCACTGCTAGTATCACTGCTGGAAAGTATCACTGATAGTATCACTACTCTGGATAGTATCACTCTCTGGATAGTATCACTGCTCTGGATAGTATCACTACTCTGGATAATATCACTGCTCTGGATAGTATCACTGCTCTGGATAGTATCACTGCTCTGGATAGTATCACTGCTAGTATCACTACTCTGGATAGTATCACTGCTAGTATCACTACTCTGGATAGTATCACTACTAGTATCACTGCTCTGGATAGTATCACTACTCTGGATAGTATCACTACTAGTATCACTACTAGTATCACTACTCTGGATAGTATCACTGCTGGATAGTATCACTGCTCTGGATAGTATCACTGCTCTGGATAGTATCACTACTCTGGATAGTATCACTGCTAGTATCACTACTCTGGATAGTATCACTGCTCTGGATAGTATCACTGCTAGTATCACTACTCTGGATAGTATCACTGCTCTGGATAGTATCACTGCTCTGGATAGTATCACTGCTAGTATCACTACTCTGGATAGTATCACTACTCTGGATAGTATCACTACTAGTATCACTGCTCTGGATAGTATCACTACTCTGGATAGTATCACTACTCTGGATAGTATCACTTACTCTGGATAGTATCACTGCTCTGGATAGTATCACTGCTCTGGATAGTATCACTGCTAGTATCACTACTCTGGATAGTATCACTGATAGTATCACTGCTCTGGATAGTATCACTGCTCTGGATAGTATCACTGCTCTGGATAGTATCACTACTAGTATCACTACTGGATAGTATCACTGCTCTGGATAGTATCACTACTCTGGATAGTATCACTGCTCTGGATAGTATCACTGCTCTGGATAGTATCACTGCTAGTATCACTACTCTGATAGTATCACTGATAGTATCACTCTGGATAGTATCACTGCTCTGGATAGTATCACTGCTCTGGATAGTATCACTGCTAGTATCACTGGATAGTATCACTGCTCTGGATAGTATCACTGCTCTGGATAGTATCACTGTAGTATCACTACTCTGGATAGTATCACTGCTAGTATCACTGCTCTGATAGTATCACTGCTATAGTATCACTGCTCTGGATAGTATCACTGCTAGTATCACTACTCTGGATAGTATCACTGCTATAGTATCACTACTCTGGATAGTATCACTACTCTGGATAGTATCACTGCTAGTATCACTACTCTGGATAGTATCACTGCTCTGGATAGTATCACTGCTCTGGATAGTATCACTGCTCTGGATAGTATCACTACTCTGGATAGTATCACTGCTCTGGATAGTATCACTACTAGTATCACTGCTCTGGATAGTATCACTGCTCTGGATAGTATCACTACTAGTATCACTACTCTGGATAGTATCACTACTATAGTATCACTTACTCTGGATAGTATCACTGCTCTGGATAGTATCACTGCTCTGGATAGTATCACTGCTAGTATCACTACTCTGGATAGTATCACTGATAGTATCACTACTCTGGATAGTATCACTGCTCTGGATAGTATCACTGCTCTGGATAGTATCACTGCTCTGGATAGTATCACTGCTCTGGATAGTATCACTCTGGATAGTATCACTACTCTGGATAGTATCACTGCTCTGGATAGTATCACTGCTAGTATCACTGCTCTGAAAGTATCACTGATAGTATCACTACTCTGGATAGTATCACTGCTCTGGATAGTATCACTGCTGGATAGTATCACTACTCTGGATAGTATCACTGCTCTGGATAGTATCACTGCTCTGGATAGTATCACTGCTCTGGGATAGTATCACTGCTAGTATCACTACTCTGGATAGTATCACTGCTAGTATCACTACTCTGGATAGTATCACTACTAGTATCTCTGGATAGTATCACTGCTCTGGATAGTATCACTGCTAGTATCACTACTAGTATCACTACTCTGGATAGTATCACTGCTGGATAGTATCACTGCTCTGGATAGTATCACTGCTCTGGATAGTATCACTGCTGGATAGTATCACTGCTAGTATCACTACTCTGGATAGTATCACTGCTCTGGATAGTATCACTGCTAGTATCACTACTCTGGATAGTATCACTGCTCTGGATAGTATCACTGCTCTGGATAGTATCACTGCTAGTATCACTGCTCTGGATAGTATCACTACTCTGGATAGTATCACTACTAGTATCACTGCTCTGGATAGTATCACTACTCTGGATAGTATCACTACTGGATAGTATCACTGCTCTGGATAGTATCACTGCTCTGGATAGTATCACTGCTCTGGATAGTATCACTGCTAGTATCACTACTCTGGATAGTATCACTGATAGTATCACTGCTCTGGATAGTATCACTACTCTGGATAGTATCACTGCTCTGGATAGTATCACTACTAGTATCACTACTCTGGATAGTATCACTGATAGTATCACTCTGGATAGTATCACTGCTCTGGATAGTATCACTGCTCTGGATAGTATCACTGCTCTGGATAGTATCACTGCTAGTATCACTGGATAGTATCACTGATAGTATCACTGCTCTGGATAGTATCACTGCTCTGGATAGTATCACTGCTCTGGATAGTATCACTACTAGTATCACTGCTCTGATAGTATCACTACTCTGGATAGTATCACTGCTCTGGATATCACTACTAGTATCACTGCTCTGGATAGTATCACTGATAGTATCACTACTCTGGATAGTATCACTGCTCTGGATAGTATCACTGCTCTGGATAGTATCACTGCTCTGGATAGTATCACTGCTCTGGATAGTATCACTGCTCTGGATAGTATCACTACTCTGGATAGTATCACTGCTAGTATCACTACTGATAGTATCACTGCTAGTATCACTACTCTGGATAGTATCACTGCTCTGGATAGTATCACTGCTCTGGATAGTATCACTGCTAGTATCACTACTCTGGATAGTATCACTGCTAGTATCACTACTCTGGATAGTATCACTACTAGTATCACTGCTCTGGATAGTATCACTACTCTGGATAGTATCACTACTAGTATCACTACTAGTATCACTTACTCTGGATAGTATCACTGCTCTGGATAGTATCACTTACTCTGGATAGTATCACTTACTCTGGATAGTATCACTGATAGTATCACTCTCTGGATAGTATCACTACTCTGGATAGTATCACTGCTCTGGATAGTATCACTGCTCTGGATAGTATCACTGCTCTGGATAGTATCACTACAAGTATCACTGCTCTGGATAGTATCACTGCTCTGGATAGTATCACTGCTCTGGATAGTATCACTACTCTGATAGTATCACTGCTAGTATCACTGCTCTGGATAGTATCACTGCTCTGGATAGTATCACTGCTCTGGATAGTATCACTGCTAGTATCACTACTCTGGTATCACTGATAGTAGCACTGCTCTGGATAGTATCACTGCTCTGGATAGTATCACTACTAGTATCACTACTCTGGATAGTATCACTGATAGTATCACTACTCTGGATAGTATCACTACTAGTATCACTGCTCTGGATAGTATCACTGCTCTGGATAGTATCACTACTCTGGATAGTATCACTGCTCTGGATAGTATCACTGCTAGTATCACTACTCTGATAGTATCACTGCTCTGGATAGTATCACTGCTAGTATCACTGCTCTGGAAAGTATCACTGATAGTATCACTACTCTGGATAGTATCACTGCTCTGGATAGTATCACTGCTCTGGATAGTATCACTGCTCTGGATAGTATCACTGCTCTGGATAGTATCACTGCTCTGGAAAGTATCACTGCTCTGGATAGTATCACTGCTCTGAATAGTATCACTACTCTGATAGTATCACTGCTAGTATCACTACTCTGGATAGTATCACTGCTAGTATCACTGCTCTAGATTGTATCACTGCTAGTATCACTACTCTGGATAGTATCACTGCTCTGGATAGTATCACTGCTCTGGATAGTATCACTGCTAGTATCACTACTCTGGATAGTATAACTGCTAGTATCACTACTCTGGATAGTATCACTACTAGTATCACTGCTCTGGATAGTATCACTACTCTGGATAGTATCACTACTAGTATCACTGCTAGTATCACTACTCTGGATAGTATCACTACTCTGGATAGTATCACTTACTCTGGATAGTATCACTGCTCTGGATAGTATCACTGCTCTGGATAGTATCACTACTCTGGATAGTATCACTGCTCTGGATAGTATCACTGCTCTGGATAGTATCACTGCTCTGGATAGTATCACTGCTAGTATAACTGCTCTGGATAGTATCACTACTCTGGATAGTATCACTGCTCTGGATAGTATCACTGCTCTGGATAGTATCACTACTCTGATAGTATCACTGCTAGTATCACTGCTCTGGATAGTATCACTGCTCTGGATAGTATCACTGCTCTGGATAGTATCACTACTCTGATAGTATCACTGATAGTATCACTGCTCTGGATAGTATCACTGCTCTGGATAGTATCACTGCTAGTATCACTACTGGATAGTATCACTGATAGTATCACTGCTCTGGATAGTATCACTGCTCTGGATAGTATCACTGCTCTGGATAGTATCACTGCTCTGGATAGTATCACTGCTAGTATCACTACTCTGATAGTATCACTGATAGTATCACTGCTCTGGATAGTATCACTGCTCTGGATAGTATCACTGCTCTGGATAGTATCACTGCTCTGGATAGTATCACTGCTAGTATCACTACTCTGGATAGTATCACTGCTCTGATAGTATCACTGCTAGTATCACTGCTCTGGATAGTATCACTGATAGTATCACTACTCTGGATAGTATCACTGCTCTGGATAGTATCACTGCTGGATAGTATCACTGCTCTGGATAGTATCACTGCTCTGGATAGTATCACTGCTCTGGATAGTATCACTGCTCTGGATAGTATCACTACTCTGGATAGTATCACTGCTAGTATCACTACTCTGGATAGTATCACTGCTCTGGATAGTATCACTGCTAGTATCACTACTCTGGATAATATCACTGCTCTGGATAGTATCACTGCTCTGGATAGTATCAATGCTAGTATCACTACTCTGGATAGTATCACTGCTAGTATCACTACTCTGGATAGTATCACTACTAGTATCACTGCTCTGGATAGTATCACTACTCTGGATAGTATCACTACTAGTATCACTACTAGTATCACTACTCTGGATAGTATCACTACTCTGGATAGTATCACTAGTATCACTACTAGTATCACTACTCTGGATAGTATCACTGCTGGATAGTATCACTGCTCTGGATAGTATCACTGCTCTGGATAGTATCACTGCTCTGGATAGTATCACTGCTCTGGATAGTATCACTACTCTGATAGTATCACTGCTCTGGATAGTATCACTGCTCTGGATAGTATCACTGCTAGTATCACTACTCTGATAGTATCACTGCTCTGGATAGTATCACTGCTCTGGATAGTATCACTGCTAGTATCACTACTCTGGATAGTATCACTGCTAGTATCACTACTCTGGATAGTATCACTACTAGTATCACTGCTCTGGATAGTATCACTGCTCTGGATAGTATCACTACTAGTATCACTACTAGTATCACTACTCTGGATAGTATCACTGCTATAGTATCACTTACTCTGGATAGTATCACTGCTCTGGATAGTATCACTGCTCTGGATAGTATCACTACTCTGGATAGTATCACTGCTCTGGATAGTATCACTACTAGTATAACTGCTCTGGATAGTATCACTACTCTGGATAGTATCACTGCTCTGGATAGTATCACTGCTCTGGATAGTATCACTGCTCTGGATAGTATCACTGCTAGTATCACTACTCTGGATAGTATCACTGATAGTAGCACTGCTCTGGATAGTATCACTGCTCTGGATAGTATCACTGCTCTGGAAAGTATCACTGCTCTGGATAGTATCACTGCTCTGAATAGTATCACTACTCTGGATAGTATCACTGCTAGTATCACTACTCTGGATAGTATCACTGCTAGTATCACTGCTCTAGATTGTATCACTGCTAGTATCACTACTCTGGATAGTATCACTGCTCTGGATAGTATCACTGCTCTGGATAGTATCACTGCTAGTATCACTACTCTGGATAGTATAACTGCTAGTATCACTACTCTGGATAGTATCACTACTAGTATCACTGCTGGATAGTATCACTACTCTGGATAGTATCACTACTAGTATCACTGCTAGTATCACTACTCTGGATAGTATCACTACTCTGGATAGTATCACTTACTCTGGATAGTATCACTGCTCTGGATAGTATCACTGCTCTGGATAGTATCACTACTCTGGATAGTATCACTGCTCTGGATAGTATCACTGCTCTGGATAGTATCACTGCTCTGGATAGTATCACTGCTCTGCTCTGGATAGTATCACTACTCTGGATAGTATCACTGCTCTGGATAGTATCACTGCTCTGGATAGTATCACTACTCTGATAGTATCACTGCTAGTATCACTGCTCTGGATAGTATCACTGCTCTGGATAGTATCACTGCTCTGGATAGTATCACTACTCTGATAGTATCACTGCTAGTATCACTGCTCTGGATATTATCACTGCTCTGGATAGTATCACTGCTAGTATCACTACTCTAGTATCACTGATAGTATCACTGCTCTGGATAGTATCACTGCTCTGGATAGTATCACTGCTCTGGATAGTATCACTGCTCTGGATAGTATCACTGCTAGTATCACTACTCTGGATAGTATCACTGATAGTATCACTGCTCTGGATAGTATCACTGCTCTGGATAGTATCACTGCTCTGGATAGTATCACTGCTCTGGATAGTATCACTGCTAGCTCTGGATAGTATCACTGCTCTGGATAGTATCACTGCTAGTATCACTGCTCTGGATAGTATCACTGATAGTATCACTACTGGATAGTATCACTGCTCTGGATAGTATCACTGCTGGATAGTATCACTGCTCTGGATAGTATCACTGCTCTGGATAGTATCACTGCTCTGGATAGTATCACTGCTCTGGATAGTATCACTACTCTGGATAGTATCACTGCTAGTATCACTACTCTGGATAGTATCACTGCTCTGGATAGTATCACTGCTACTCTGGATAGTATCACTGCTAGTATCACTGCTCTGGATAGTATCAATGCTACTACTCTGGATAGTATCACTGCTAGTATCACTCTGGATAGTATCACTAGTATCACTGCTCTGGATAGTATCACTGCTCTGGATAGTATCACTACTAGTATCACTACTACTACTGGATAGTATCACTGCTGGATAGTATCACTGCTCTGGATAGTATCACTACTCTGGATAGTATCACTGCTCTGGATAGTATCACTGCTCTGGATAGTATCACTGCTCTGGATAGTATCACTGCTCTGGATAGTATCACTGCTCTGGATAGTATCACTACTCTGGATAGTATCACTGCTAGTATCACTACTCTGGATAGTATCACTGCTCTGGATAGTATCACTGCTAGTATCTACTGGATAGTATCACTGCTCTGGATAGTATCACTGCTCTGGATAGTATCACTGCTAGTATCACTCTGGATAGTATCACTGCTAGTATCACTACTCTGGATAGTATCACTACTAGTATCACTGCTCTGGATAGTATCACTACTCTGGATAGTATCACTACTAGTATCACTACTAGTATCACTACTCTGGATAGTATCACTGGATAGTATCACTTTACTCTGGATAGTATCACTGCTCTGGATAGTATCACTGCTCTGGATAGTATCACTACTCTGATAGTATCACTGCTCTGGATAGTATCACTACTAGTATAACTGCTCTGGATAGTATCACTGCTCTGGATAGTATCACTGCTCTGGATAGTATCACTGCTCTGATAGTATCACTGTCTGGATAGTATCACTGCTAGTATCACTACTCTGGATAGTATCACTGATAGTAGCACTGCTCTGGATAGTATCACTGCTCTGGATAGTATCACTGCTAGTATCACTACTCTGGATAGTATCACTGATAGTATCACTACTCTGGATAGTGTCACTACTAGTATCACTGCTCTGGATAGTATCACTGCTAGTATCACTACTCTGGATAGTATCACTGCTCTGGATAGTATCACTGCTCTGGATAGTATCACTGCTCTGTATCACTACTCTGGATAGTATCACTGCTAGTATCACTACTCTGGATAGTATCACTACTAGTATCACTGCTCTGGATAGTATCACTACTCTGGATAGTATCACTACTAGTATCACTACTATAGTATCACTACTCTGGATAGTATCACTACTCTGGATAGTATCACTTACTCTGGATAGTATCACTTTCTGATAGTATCACTGCTCTGGATAGTATCACTACTCTGGATAGTATCACTGCTCTGGATAGTATCACTGCTCTGGATAGTATCACTGCTCTGGATAGTATCACTACTCTGCTCTGGATAGTATCACTACTCTGGATAGTATCACTTGCTCTGGATAGTATCACTACTCTGATAGTATCACTGCTAGTATCACTGGATAGTATCACTGCTCTGGATAGTATCACTGCTCTGGATAGTATCACTGCTAGTATCACTACTCTGGATAGTATCACTGATAGTAGCTCTGGATAGTATCACTGCTCTGGATAGTATCACTACTAGTATCACTACTGGATAGTATCACTGATAGTATCACTACTCTGGATAGTGTCACTACTAGTATCACTGCTCTGGATAGTATCACTGCTCTGGATAGTATCACTGCTCTGGATAGTATCACTGCTCTGGATAGTATCACTGCTAGTCACTACTCTGGATAGTATCACTGCTCTGGATAGTATCACTGCTAGTATCACTGCTCTGGAAAGTATCACTGATAGTATCACTGCTCTGGATAGTATCACTGCTCTGGATAGTATCACTGCTCTGGATAGTATCACTGCTCTGGATAGTATCACTGCTCTGATAGTATCACTCTCTGGAAAGTATCACTGCTCTGGATAGTATCACTGCTCTGAATAGTATCACTACTCTGGATAGTATCACTGCTAGTATCACTACTCTGGATAGTATCACTGCTAGTATCACTGCTCTGATTGTATCACTGCTAGTATCACTACTCTGGATAGTATCACTGCTCTGGATAGTATCACTGCTCTGGATAGTATCACTGCTAGTATCACTACTCTGGATAGTATCACTGCTAGTATCACTACTCTGGATAGTATCACTACTAGTATCACTGCTCTGGATAGTATCACTACTCTGGATAGTATCACTACTAGTATCACTGCTAGTATCACTACTCTGGATAGTATCACTACTCTGGATAGTATCACTGCTGGATAGTATCACTGCTCTGGATAGTATCACTGCTCTGGATAGTATCACTACTCTGGATAGTATCACTGCTCTGGATAGTATCACTGCTCTGGATAGTATCACTGCTCTGGATAGTATCACTGCTAGTATCACTGCTCTGGATAGTATCACTACTCTGGATAGTATCACTGCTCTGGATAGTATCACTGCTCTGGATAGTATCACTACTCTGGATAGTATCACTGCTCTGGATAGTATAACTGCTGGATAGTATCACTACTCTGGATAGTATCACTGCTCTGGATAGTCACTGCTCTGGATAGTATCACTGCTCTGGATCACTGTAGTCACTACTCTGGATAGTATCACTGATAGTATCACTGCTCTGGATAGTATCACTGCTCTGATAGTATCACTACTAGTATCACTACTCTGGATAGTATCACTGATAGTATCACTACTGGATAGTATCACTGCTCTGGAGTATCACTGCTCTGGATAGTATCACTGCTCTGGATAGTATCACTGCTCTGGATAGTATCACTGCTCTGGATAGTATCACTGCTCTGGATAGTATCACTACTCTGGATAGTATCACTGCTAGTATCACTACTCTGGATAGTATCACTGCTAGTATCACTACTTTGGATAGTATCACTGCTCTGGATAGTATCACTGCTCTGGATAGTATCACTGCTAGTATCACTACTCTGGATAGTATCACTGCTAGTATCACTACTCTGGATAGTATCACTACTAGTATCACTGCTCTGATAGTATCACTACTCTGGATAGTATCACTACTAGTATCTACTGGATAGTATCACTACTCTGATAGTATCACTGCTCTGGATAGTATCACTTACTCTGGATAGTATCACTTACTCTGGATAGTATCACTGCTCTGGATAGTATCACTACTCTGGATAGTATCACTGCTCTGGATAGTATCACTGCTCTGGATAGTATCACTGCAAGTATAACTGCTCTGGATAGTATCACTGCTCTGGATAGTATCACTGCTCTGGATAGTATCACTACTCTGATAGTATCACTGCTAGTATCACTGCTCTGGATAGTATCACTGCTCTGGATAGTATCACTGCTCTGGATAGTATCACTGCTAGTATCACTACTGGATAGTATCACTGATAGTAGCACTGCTCTGGATAGTATCACTGCTCTGGATAGTATCACTACTAGTATCACTACTCTGGATAGTATCACTGATAGTATCACTACTCTGGATAGTATCACTACTAGTATCACTGGGATAGTATCACTGCTCTGGATAGTATCACTGCTCTGGATAGTATCACTGCTCTGGATAGTATCACTGCTAGTATCACTACTCTGGATAGTATCACTGCTCTGGATAGTATCACTGCTAGTATCTCTGGAAAGTATCACTGATAGTATCACTGCTCTGGATAGTATCACTGCTCTGGATAGTATCACTGCTCTGGATAGTATCACTGCTCTGGATAGTATCACTACTCTGGATAGTATCACTGCTCTGGAAAGTATCACTGCTCTGGATAGTATCACTGCTCTGAATAGTATCACTACTCTGGATAGTATCACTGCTAGTATCACTGGATAGTATCACTGCTAGTATCACTGCTCTAGATTGTATCACTGCTATCACTACTCTGGATAGTATCACTGCTCTGGATAGTATCACTGCTCTGGATAGTATCACTGCTAGTATCACTACTCTGGATACTGTAGTATCACTACTCTGGATAGTATCACTACTAGTATCACTGCTCTGGATAGTATCACTACTCTGGATAGTATCACTCTGGATAGTATCACTGCTCTGGATAGTATCACTACTCTGGATAGTATCACTTACTCTGGATAGTATCACTGCTCTGGATAGTATCACTGCTCTGGATAGTATCACTGCTAGTATAACTGGATAGTATCACTACTCTGGATAGTATCACTGCTCTGGATAGTATCACTGCTCTGGATAGTATCACTACTCTGGATAGTATCACTGCTAGTATCACTGCTCTGGATAGTATCACTGCTCTGGATAGTATCACTGCTCTGGATAGTATCACTACTCTGATAGTATCACTGCTAGTATCACTGCTCTGGATATTATCACTGCTCTGGATAGTATCACTGCTAGTATCACTACTCTGGATAGTATCACTGATAGTATCACTACTCTGGATAGTATCACTGCTCTGGATAGTATCACTGCTCTGGATAGTATCACTGCTCTGGATAGTATCACTGCTAGTATCACTGATAGTATCACTGATAGTATCACTGCTCTGGATAGTATCACTGCTCTGGATAGTATCACTGCTCTGGATAGTATCACTGCTCTGGATAGTATCACTGCTAGTATCACTACTCTGGATAGTATCACTACTCTGTATAGTATCACTGGATAGTATCACTGCTCTGGATAGTATCACTGATAGTATCACTACTATAGTATCACTGCTCTGGATAGTATCACTGCTGGATAGTATCACTGCTCTGGATAGTATCACTGCTCTGGATAGTATCACTGCTCTGGATAGTATCACTGCTCTGGATAGTATCACTGCTCTGGATAGTATCACTGCTAGTATCACTACTCTGGATAGTATCACTGCTCTGGATAGTATCACTGCTAGTATCACTACTCTGGATAATATCACTGCTCTGGATAGTATCACTGCTCTGGATAGTATCAATGCTAGTATCACTACTCTGGATAGTATCACTGCTAGTATCACTACTCTGGATAGTATCACTACTAGTATCACTGCTCTGGATAGTATCACTACTCTGGATAGTATCACTACTAGTATCACTACTAGTATCACTACTCTGGATAGTATCACTGCTGGATAGTATCACTGTATCACTACTAGTATCACTACTCTGATAGTATCACTGCTGGATAGTATCACTGCTCTGGATAGTATCACTGCTCTGGATAGTATCACTGCTCTGGATAGTATCACTGCTCTGGATAGTATCACTACTCTGGATAGTATCACTGCTAGTATCACTACTCTGGATAGTATCACTGCTCTGGATAGTATCACTGCTAGTATCACTACTCTGGATAGTATCACTGCTCTGGATAGTATCACTGCTCTGGATAGTATCACTGCTAGTATCACTACTCTGGATAGTATCACTGCTAGTATCACTACTCTGGATAGTATCACTACTAGTATCACTGCTCTGGATAGTATCACTACTCTGGATAGTATCACTACTAGTATCACTACTAGTATCACTACTCTGGATAGTATCACTACTCTGGATAGTATCACTTACTCTGGATAGTATCACTGCTCTGGATAGTATCACTGCTCTGGATAGTATCACTACTCTGGATAGTATCACTGCTCTGGATAGTATCACTACTAGTATAACTGCTCTGGATAGTATCACTACTCACTGATAGTATCACTGCTCTGATAGTATCACTGCTCTGGATAGTATCACTGCTCTGGATAGTATCACTGCTAGTATCACTACTCTGGATAGTATCACTGATAGTAGCACTGCTCTGGATAGTATCACTGCTCTGGATAGTATCACTACTAGTATCTACTGGATAGTATCACTGATAGTATCACTACTCTGGATAGTATCACTCACTGGATAGTATCACTGCTCTGGATAGTATCACTGCTCTGATAGTATCACTGCTCTGGATAGTATCACTGCTAGTATCACTACTCTGGATAGTATCACTGCTCTGGATAGTATCACTGCTCACTGGGATAGTATCACTGATAGTATCACTACTCTGGATAGTATCACTACTTGGATAGTATCACTGCTCTGGATAGTATCACTGCTCTGGATAATATCACTGCTCTGGATAGTATCACTGCTCTGGATAGTATCACTGCTCTGGATAGTATCACTGCTACTATCACTACTCTGGATAGTATCACTGCTAGTATCACTACTCTGGATAGTATCACTGCTCTGGATAGTATCACTGCTCTGGATAGTATCACTGCTACTATCACTACTCTGGATAGTATCACTGCTAGTATCACTGCTCTGGATAGTATCACTGCTCTGCTCTAGATTGTATCACTGCTAGTATCACTACTCTGGATAGTATCACTGCTCTGGATAGTATCACTGCTCTGGATAGTATCACTGCTAGTATCACTACTCTGGATAGTATCACTGCTAGTATCACTACTCTGGATAGTATCACTACTAGTATCACTGCTCTGGATAGTATCACTACTCTGGATAGTATCACTACTAGTATCACTGCTAGTATCACTACTCTGGATAGTATCAGTAGTCTGGATAGTATCACTTACTCTGGATAGTATCACTGCTCTGGATAGTATCACTGCTCTGGATAGTATCACTGCTCTGGATAGTATCACTACTCTGGATAGTATCACTGCTCTGGATAATATCACTGCTAGTATCACTACTCTGGATAGTATCACTGATAGTATCACTGCTCTGGATAGTATCACTGCTCTGGACAGTATCACTGCTCTGGATAGTATCACTGCTCTGGATAGTATCACTGCTCTGGATAGTATCACTGCTCTGGATAGTATCACTGCTCTGGATAGTATCACTGCTAGTATCACTACTCTGGATAGTATCACTGATAGTAGCACTGCTCTGGATAGTATCACTGCTCTGGATAGTATCACTACTAGTATCACTACTCTGGATAGTATCACTGATAGTATCACTACTCTGGATAGTGTCACTAGTATCACTGCTCTGGATAGTATCACTGCTCTGGATAGTATCACTGCTCTGGATAGTATCACTGCTAGTATCACTCTGGATAGTATCACTGCTCTGGATAGTATCACTGCTAGTATATCACTGCTCTGGATAGTATCACTACTCTGGATAGTATCACTGCTCTGGATAGTATCACTGCTCTGGATAGTATCACTACTCTGATAGTATCACTGCTCTGGATAGTATCACTGCTCTGGATAGTATCACTGCTCTGGATAGTATCACTGCTATAGTATCACTACTCTGGATAGTATCACTGCTAGTATCACTACTCTGGATAGTATCACTGCTCTGGATAGTATCACTGCTAGTATCACTACTCTGGATAGTATCACTGCTCTGGATAGTATCACTGCTCTGGATAGTATCACTGCTAGTATCACTACTCTGGATAGTATCACTGCTAGTATCACTACTCTGGATAGTATCACTACTAGTATCACTGCTCTGGATAGTATCACTACTCTGGATAGTATCACTACTAGTATCAATACTAGTATCACTACTCTGATAGTATCAGTAGTCTGGATAGTATCACTTACTCTGGATAGTATCACTGCTCTGGATAGTATCACTGCTCTGGATAGTATCACTACTCTGGATAGTACCACTGCTCTGGATAGTATCACTGCTCTGGATAATATCACTGCTAGTATCACTACTCTGGATAGTATCACTGATAGTATCACTGCTCTGGATAGTATCACTGCTCTGGACAGTATCACTGCTCTGGATAGTATCACTGCTCTGGATAGTATCACTGCTCTGGATAGTATCACTGCTTTGGATAGTATCACTGCTCTGGATAGTATCACTTACTCTGGATAGTATCACTGCTCTGGATAGTATCACTATTCTGGATAGTATCACTACTCTGGATAGTATCACTACTCTGGATTGTATCACTGCTCTGGATAGTATCACTGCTAGTATCACTACTCTGGATAGTATCACTTACTCTGGATAGTATCACTGCTCTGGATAGTATCACTACTCTGGATAGTATCACTTACTCTGGATAGTATCACTGCTCTGGATAGTATCACTTACTCTGGATAGTATCACTTACTCTGGATAGTATCACTGCTCTGGATAGTATCACTACTCTGGATAGTATCACTACTCTGGATAGTATCACTACTAGTATCACTGCTCTGGATAGTATCACTGCTCTGGATAGTATCACTACTCAGGATAGTATCACTGCTCTGGATAGTATCACTGCTCTGGATAGTATCACTGCTCTGGATAGTATCACTACTCTGGATAGTATCACTGCTAGTATCACTACTCTGGATAGTATCACTGCTCTGGATAGTATCACTACTCTGGATAGTATCACTTATTCTGGATAGTATCACTGCTCTGGATAGTATCACTATTCTGGATAGTATCACTGCTAGTATCACTACTCTGGATAGTATCACTTACTCTGGATAGTATCACTGCTCTGGATAGTATCACTGCTCTGGATAGTATCACTGCTAGTATCACTACTCTGGATAGTATCACTGCTCTGGATAGTATCACTGCTCTGGATAGTATCACTGCTAGTATCACTACTCTGGATAGTATCACTGCTAGTATCACTACTCTGGATAGTATCACTACTAGTATCACTGCTCTGGATAGTATCACTACTCTGGATAGTATCACTGCTCTGGATAGTATCACTGCTCTGGATAGTATCACTGCTAGTATCACTACTCTGGATAGTATCACTGATAGTATCACTGCTCTGGATAGTATCACTGCTCTGGATAGTATCACTGCTCTGGATAGTATCACTGCTAGTATCACTACTCTGGATAGTATCACTACTCTGGATAGTATCACTGCTCTGGATAGTATCACTGCTAGTATCACTGCTCTGGATAGTATCACTGCTCTGGACAGTATCACTGCTCTGGATAGTATCACTGCTCTGGATAGTATCACTGCTCTGGATAGTATCACTGCTCTGGATAGTATCACTGCTCTGGATAGTATCACTTACTCTGGATAGTATCACTGCTCTGGATAGTATCACTATTCTGGATAGTATCACTACTCTGGATAGTATCACTACTCTGGATTGTATCACTGCTCTGGATAGTATCACTGCTAGTATCACTACTCTGGATAGTATCACTTACTCTGGATAGTATCACTGCTCTGGATAGTATCACTGCTCTGAATAGTATCACTTACTCTGGATAGTATCACTGCTATAGTATCACTTACTCTGGATAGTATCACTTACTCTGATAGTATCACTGCTCTGGATAGTATCACTGCTCTGGATAGTATCACTACTCTGGATAGTATCACTACTAGTATCACTCTCTGGATAGTATCACTGCTCTGGATAGTATCACTACTCTGGATAGTATCACTGCTCTGGATAGTATCACTGCTCTGGATAGTATCACTGCTCTGGATAGTATCACTTACTCTGGATAGTATCACTGCTCTGGATAGTATCACTACTCTGGATAGTATCACTGCTCTGGATAGTATCACTACTCTGATAGTATCACTGCTCTGGATAGTATCACTGCTATAGTATCACTATTCTGGATAGTATCACTGTATCACTGCTCTGGATAGTATCACTGCTCTGGATAGTATCACTGCTAGTATCACTACTCTGGATAGTATCACTGCTCTGGATAGTATCACTGCTCTGGATAGTATCACTGCTAGTATCACTACTCTGGATAGTATCACTGCTAGTATCACTACTCTGGATAGTATCACTACTAGTATCACTGCTCTGGATAGTATCACTACTCTGGATAGTATCACTGCTCTGGATAGTATCACTGCTCTGGATAGTATCACTGCTAGTATCACTACTCTGGATAGTATCACTGATAGTATCACTGCTCTGGATAGTATCACTGCTCTGGATAGTATCACTGCTCTGGATAGTATCACTGCTAGTATCACTACTCTGGATAGTATCACTACTCTGGATAGTATCACTGCTCTGGATAGTATCACTGCTAGTATCACTGCTCTGGATAGTATCACTGATAGTATCACTACTCTGGATAGTATCACTGCTCTGGATAGTATCACTGCTGGATAGTATCACTGCTCTGGATAGTATCACTGCTCTGGATAGTATCACTGCTCTGGATAGTATCACTGCTCTGGATAGTATCACTACTCTGGATAGTATCACTGCTAGTATCACTACTCTGGATAGTATCACTGCTCTGGATAGTATCACTGCTAGTATCACTGCTCTGGATAGTATCACTGCTCTGGATAGTATCACTGCTCTGGAGTATCACTACTCTGGATAGTATCACTGCTAGTATCACTACTCTGGATAGTATCACTGCTCTGGATAGTATCACTGCTCTGGATAGTATCACTGCTCTGGATAGTATCACTACTCTGGATAGTATCACTACTCTGGATAGTATCACTGATAGTAGCACTGCTCTGGATAGTATCACTGCTCTGGATAGTATCACTGCTCTGGATAGTATCACTGCTCTGGATAGTATCACTACTAGTATCACTACTCTGGATAGTATCACTGATAGTATCACTACTCTGGATAGTATCACTGCTCTGGATAGTATCACTACTCTGGATAGTACCACTGCTCTGGATAGTATCACTGCTACTATCACTACTCTGGATAGTATCACTGCTAGTATCACTGCTCTGGATAGTATCACTGCTCTAGATTGTATCACTGCTAGTATCACTACTCTGGATAGTATCACTCTCTGGATAGTATCACTGCTCTGGATAGTATCACTGCTCTACTCTGGATAGTATCACTGCTAGTATCACTACTCTGGATAGTATCACTACTAGTATCACTGCTCTGGATAGTATCACTACTCTGGATAGTATCACTACTAGTATCAATACTAGTATCACTACTCTGGATAGTATCAGTAGTCTGGATAGTATCACTTACTCTGGATAGTATCACTGCTCTGGATAGTATCACTGCTCTGGATAGTATCACTACTCTGGATAGTACCACTGCTCTGGATAGTATCACTGCTCTGGATAATATCACTGCTAGTATCACTACTCTGGATAGTATCACTGATAGTATCACTGCTCTGGATAGTATCACTGCTCTGACAGTATCACTGCTCTGGATAGTATCACTGCTCTGGATAGTATCACTGCTCTGGATAGTATCACTGCTCTGGATAGTATCACTGCTCTGGATAGTATCACTTACTCTGGATAGTATCACTGCTCTGGATAGTATCACTATTCTGGATAGTATCACTACTCTGGATAGTATCACTACTCTGGATTGTATCACTGCTCTGGATAGTATCACTGCTAGTATCACTACTCTGGATAGTATCACTTACTCTGGATAGTATCACTGCTCTGGATAGTATCACTACTCTGGATAGTATCACTTACTCTGGATAGTATCACTTACTCTGGATAGTATCACTTACTCTGGATAGTATCACTGCTCTGGATAGTATCACTACTCTGGATAGTATCACTACTCTGGATAGTATCACTACTAGTATCACTGCTCTGGATAGTATCACTGCTCTGGATAGTATCACTACTCAGGATAGTATCACTGCTCTGGATAGTATCACTGCTCTGGATAGTATCACTGCTCTGGATAGTATCACTTACTCTGGATAGTATCACTGCTCTGGATAGTATCACTACTCTGGATAGTATCACTGCTCTGGATAGTATCACTACTCTGGATAGTATCACTTATTCTGGATAGTATCACTGCTCTGGATAGTATCACTATTCTGGATAGTATCACTGCTAGTATCACTACTCTGGATAGTATCACTTACTCTGGATAGTATCACTGCTCTGGATAGTATCACTGCTCTGGATAGTATCACTGCTAGTATCACTACTCTGGATAGTATCACTGCTCTGGATAGTATCACTGCTCTGGATAGTATCACTGCTAGTATCACTACTCTGGATAGTATCACTGCTAGTATCACTACTCTGGATAGTATCACTACTAGTATCACTGCTCTGGATAGTATCACTACTCTGGATAGTATCACTGCTCTGGATAGTATCACTGCTCTGGATAGTATCACTGCTAGTATCACTACTCTGGATAGTATCACTGATAGTATCACTGCTCTGGATAGTATCACTGCTCTGGATAGTATCACTGCTCTGGATAGTATCACTGCTAGTATCACTACTCTGGATAGTATCACTACTCTGGATAGTATCACTGCTCTGGATAGTATCACTGCTAGTATCACTGCTCTGGATAGTATCACTGCTCTGGACAGTATCACTGCTCTGGATAGTATCACTGCTCTGGATAGTATCACTGCTCTGGATAGTATCACTATTCTGGATAGTATCACTACTCTGGATAGTATCACTACTCTGGATTGTATCACTGCTCTGGATAGTATCACTGCTAGTATCACTACTCTGGATAGTATCACTTACTCTGGATAGTATCACTGCTCTGGATAGTATCACTACTCTGGATAGTATCACTTACTCTGGATAGTATCACTGCTCTGGATAGTATCACTTACTCTGGATAGTATCACTTACTCTGGATAGTATCACTGCTCTGGATAGTATCACTACTCTGGATAGTATCACTACTCTGGATAGTATCACTACTAGTATCACTGCTCTGGATAGTATCACTGCTCTGGATAGTATCACTACCAGGATAGTATCACTGCTCTGATAGTATCACTGCTCTGGATAGTATCACTGCTCTGGATAGTATCACTTACTCTGGATAGTATCACTGCTCTGGATAGTATCACTACTCTGGATAGTATCACTGCTCTGGATAGTATCACTACTCTGGATAGTATCACTGCTCTGGATAGTATCACTGCTCTGGATAGTATCACTACTCTGGATAGTATCACTGCTAGTATCACTACTCTGGATAGTATCACTGCTCTGGATAGTATCACTGCTCTGGATAGTATCACTGCTCTGGATAGTATCACTGCTAGTATCACTACTCTGGATAGTATCACTGCTCTGGATAGTATCACTGCTCTGGATAGTATCACTGCTAGTATCACTACTCTGGATAGTATCACTGCTAGTATCACTACTGGATAGTATCACTACTAGTATCACTGCTCTGGATAGTATCACTACTCTGGATAGTATCACTGCTCTGGATAGTATCACTGCTCTGGATAGTATCACTGCTAGTATCACTACTCTGGATAGTATCACTGATAGTATCACTGCTCTGGATAGTATCACTGCTCTGGATAGTATCACTGCTCTGGATAGTATCACTGCTAGTATCACTACTCTGGATAGTATCACTACTCTGGATAGTATCACTGCTCTGGATAGTATCACTGCTAGTATCACTGCTCTGGATAGTATCACTGATAGTATCACTACTCTGGATAGTATCACTGCTCTGGATAGTATCACTGCTGGATAGTATCACTGCTCTGGATAGTATCACTGCTCTGGATAGTATCACTGCTCTGGATAGTATCACTGCTCTGGATAGTATCACTGCTCTGGATAGTATCACTACTCTGGATAGTATCACTGCTAGTATCACTACTCTGGATAGTATCACTGCTCTGGATAGTATCACTGCTAGTATCACTGCTCTGGATAGTATCACTGCTCTGGATAGTATCACTGCTAGTATCACTACTCTGGATAGTATCACTGCTAGTATCACTACTCTGGATGGTATCACTGCTCTGGATAGTATCACTGCTCTGGATAGTATCACTGCTCTGGATAGTATCACTACTCTGGATAGTATCACTACTCTGGATAGTATCACTGATAGTAGCACTGCTCTGGATAGTATCACTGCTCTGGATAGTATCACTGCTCTGGATAGTATCACTGCTCTGGATAGTATCACTACTAGTATCACTACTCTGGATAGTATCACTGATAGTATCACTACTCTGGATAGTGTCACTACTAGTATCACTGCTCTGGATAGTATCACTGCTCTGGATAGTATCACTGCTCTGGATAGTATCACTGCTCTGGATAGTATCACTGCTAGTATCACTACTCTGGATAGTATCACTGCTCTGGATAGTATCACTGCTAGTATCACTGCTCTGGAAAGTATCACTGATAGTATCACTACTCTGGATAGTATCACTACTCTGGATAGTATCACTGCTCTGGATAGTATCACTGCTCTGGATAGTATCACTGCTCTGGATAGTATCACTGCTCTGGATAGTATCACTGCTACTATCACTACTCTGGATAGTATCACTGCTAGTATCACTGCTCTGGATAGTATCACTGCTCTAGATTGTATCACTGCTAGTATCACTACTCTGGATAGTATCACTGCTCTGGATAGTATCACTGCTCTGGATAGTATCACTGCTAGTATCACTACTCTGGATAGTATCACTGCTAGTATCACTACTCTGGATAGTATCACTACTAGTATCACTGCTCTGGATAGTATCACTACTCTGATAGTATCACTACTAGTATCACTACTAGTATCACTTCTCTGGATAGTATCAGTAGTCTGGATAGTATCACTTACTCTGGATAGTATCACTGCTCTGGATAGTATCACTGCTCTGGATAGTATCACTACTCTGGATAGTACCACTGCTCTGGATAGTATCACTGCTCTGGATAATATCACTGCTAGTATCACTACTCTGGATAGTATCACTGATAGTATCACTGCTCTGGATAGTATCACTGCTCTGGACAGTATCACTGCTCTGGATAGTATCACTGCTCTGGATAGTATCACTGCTCTGGATAGTATCACTGCTCTGGATAGTATCACTTACTCTGGATAGTATCACTGCTCTGGATAGTATCACTATTCTGGATAGTATCACTACTCTGGATAGTATCACTACTCTGGATAGTATCACTGCTCTGGATAGTATCACTGCTAGTATCACTACTCTGGATAGTATCACTTACTCTGGATAGTATCACTGCTCTGGATAGTATCACTACTCTGGATAGTATCACTTACTCTGGATAGTATCACTGCTCTGGATAGTATCACTTACTCTGGATAGTATCACTTACTCTGGATAGTATCACTGCTCTGGATAGTATCACTGCTCTGGATAGTATCACTACTAGTATCACTACTCTGGATAGTATCACTGATAGTATCACTACTCTGGATAGTGTCACTACTAGTATCACTGCTCTGGATAGTATCACTGCTCTGGATAGTATCACTGCTCTGGATAGTATCACTGCTAGTATCACTACTCTGGATAGTATCACTGCTCTGGATAGTATCACTGCTAGTATCACTGCTCTGGAAAGTATCACTGATAGTATCACTACTCTGGATAGTATCACTACTCTGGATAGTATCACTGCTCTGGATAGTATCACTGCTCTGGATAGTATCACTGCTCTGGATAGTATCACTGCTCTGGATAGTATCACTGCTACTATCACTACTCTGGATAGTATCACTGCTAGTATCACTGCTCTGGATAGTATCACTGCTCTAGATTGTATCACTGCTAGTATCACTACTCTGGATAGTATCACTGCTCTGGATAGTATCACTGCTCTGGATAGTATCACTGCTAGTATCACTACTCTGGATAGTATCACTGCTAGTATCACTACTCTGGATAGTATCACTACTAGTATCACTGCTCTGGATAGTATCACTACTCTGGATAGTATCACTACTAGTATCACTACTAGTATCACTTCTCTGGATAGTATCAGTAGTCTGGATAGTATCACTTACTCTGGATAGTATCACTGCTCTGGATAGTATCACTGCTCTGGATAGTATCACTACTCTGGATAGTACCACTGCTCTGGATAGTATCACTGCTCTGGATAATATCACTGCTAGTATCACTACTCTGGATAGTATCACTGATAGTATCACTGCTCTGGATAGTATCACTGCTCTGGACAGTATCACTGCTCTGGATAGTATCACTGCTCTGGATAGTATCACTGCTCTGGATAGTATCACTGCTCTGGATAGTATCACTTACTCTGGATAGTATCACTGCTCTGGATAGTATCACTATTCTGGATAGTATCACTACTCTGGATAGTATCACTACTCTGGATAGTATCACTGCTCTGGATAGTATCACTGCTAGTATCACTACTCTGGATAGTATCACTTACTCTGGATAGTATCACTGCTCTGGATAGTATCACTACTCTGGATAGTATCACTTACTCTGGATAGTATCACTGCTCTGGATAGTATCACTTACTCTGGATAGTATCACTTACTCTGGATAGTATCACTGCTCTGGATAGTATCACTACTCTGGATAGTATCACTACTCTGGATAGTATCACTACTAGTATCACTGCTCTGGATAGTATCACTGCTCTGGATAGTATCACTACTCAGGATAGTATCACTGCTCTGGATAGTATCACTGCTCTGGATAGTATCACTGCTCTGGATAGTATCACTTACTCTGGATAGTATCACTGCTCTGGATAGTATCACTACTCTGGATAGTATCACTGCTCTGGATAGTATCACTACTCTGGATAGTATCACTTACTCTGGATAGTATCACTGCTCTGGATAGTATCACTATTCTGGATAGTATCACTACTCTGGATAGTATCACTACTCTGGATAGTATCACTGCTCTGGATAGTATCACTGCTAGTATCACTACTCTGGATAGTATCACTGCTAGTATCACTACTCTGGATAGTATCACTACTAGTATCACTGCTCTGGATAGTATCACTACTCTGGATAGTATCACTACTAGTATCACTACTAGTATCACTACTCTGGATAGTATCAGTAGTCTGGATAGTATCACTTACTCTGGATAGTATCACTGCTCTGGATAGTATCACTGCTCTGGATAGTATCACTACTCTGGATAGTACCACTGCTCTGGATAGTATCACTGCTCTGGATAATATCACTGCTAGTATCACTACTCTGGAGAGTATCACTGATAGTATCACTGCTCTGGATAGTATCACTGCTCTGGACAGTATCACTGCTCTGGATAGTATCACTGCTCTGGATAGTATCACTACTCTGGATAGTATCACTTACTCTGGATAGTATCACTGCTCTGGATAGTATCACTATTCTGGATAGTATCACTACTCTGGATAGTATCACTACTGGATAGTATCACTGCTCTGGATAGTATCACTGCTAGTATCACTGACTCTGGATAGTATCACTGCTCTGGATAGTATCACTATTCTGGATAGTATCACTACTCTGGATAGTATCACTGCTCTGGATAGTATCACTTACTCTGGATAGTATCACTGCTAGTATCACTGCTCTGGATAGTATCACTACTCTGGATAGTATCACTACTCTGGATAGTATCACTACTAGTATCACTGCTCTGGATAGTATCACTGCTCTGGATAGTATCACTACTCAGGATAGTATCACTGCTCTGGATAGTATCACTGCTCTGGATAGTATCACTGCTCTGGATAGTATCACTACTCTGGATAGTATCACTGCTAGTATCACTACTCTGGATAGTATCACTGCTAGTATCACTACTTTGGATAGTATCACTGCTAGTATCACTACTCTGGATAGTATCACTACTAGTATCACTGCTCTGGATAGTATCACTACTCTGGATAGTATCACTTACTCTGGATAGTATCACTGTTCTGGATAGTATCACTACTCTGGATAGTATCACTTACTCTGGATAGTATCACAACTCTGGATAGTATCACTAATCTGGATAGTATCACTGCTCTGGATAGTATCACTGCTCTGGATAGTATCACTGCTCTGATAGTATCACTGCTCTGGATAGTATCACTTACTCTGGATAGTATCACTGCTCTGGATAGTATCACTACTCTGGATAGTATCACTGCTCTGGATAGTATCACTACTCTGGATATTATCACTGCTAGTATCACTACTCTGGATAGTATCACTGCTCTGGATAGTATCACTGCTAGTATCACTACTCTGGATAGTATCACTGCTCTGGATAGTATCACTGCTCTGGATAGTATCACTGCTAGTATCACTACTCTGGATAGTATCACTACTAGTATCACTGCTCTGGATAGTATCACTACTCTGGATAGTATCACTACTAGTATCACTACTAGTATCACTTACTCTGGATAGTATCACTGCTCTGGATAGTATCACTTACTCTGGATAGTATCACTTACTCTGGATAGTATCACTGATAGTATCACTGCTCTGGATAGTATCACTGCTCTGGATAGTATCACTGCTCTGGATAGTATCACTGCTAGTATCACTACTCTGGATAGTATCACTGATAGTATCACTGCTCTGGATAGTATCACTGCTCTGGATAGTATCACTGCTCTGGATAGTATCACTAGTCTGGATAGTATCACTTACTCTGGATAGTATCACTGCTCTGGATAGTATCACTGCTCTGGATAGTATCACTGCTCTGGATAGTATCACTGCTAGTATAACTGCTCTGGATAGTATCACTACTCTGGATAGTATCACTGCTCTGGATAGTATCACTGCTCTGGATAGTATCACTACTCTGATAGTATCACTGCTAGTATCACTGCTCTGGATAGTATCACTGCTCTGGATAGTATCACTGCTCTGGATAGTATCACTGCTAGTATAACTGCTCTGGATAGTATCACTACTCTGGATAGTATCACTGCTCTGGATAGTATCACTGCTCTGGATAGTATCACTGCACTGCTAGTATCACTGCTCTGATAGTATCACTGCTCTGGTATCACTGTAGTATCACTGCTCTGGATAGTATCACTGATAGTATCACTGGATAGTATCACTGCTCTGGATAGTGTCACTGCTCTGGATAGTATCACTGCTCTGGATAGTATCACTGCTAGTATCACTACTCTGGATAGTATCACTGCTCTGGATAGTATCACTGCTCTGGATAGTATCACTGCTAGTATCACTACTCTGGATAGTATCACTGCTCTGGATAGTATCACTGCTCTGGATAGTATCACTGCTCTGGATAGTATCACTGCTCTGGATAGTATCACTGCTCTGGATAGTATCACTGCTAGTATCACTACTGGATAGTATCACTAGTATCACTACCTGGATAGTATCACTACTAGTATCACTGCTCTGGATAGTATCACTACTCTGGATAGTATCACTACTCTGGATAGTATCACTTACTCTGGATAGTATCACTGCTCTGGATAGTATCACTGCTCTGGATAGTATCACTGCTAGTATCACTACTCTGGATAGTATCACTGATAGTATCACTGCTCTGGATAGTATCACTGCTCTGGATAGTATCACTACTAGTATCACTACTCTGGATAGTATCACTGATAGTATCTCTGGATAGTATCACTGCTCTGGATAGTATCACTGCTAGTATCACTACTCTGGTATCACTGATAGTATCACTACTCTGGATAGTATCACTGATAGTATCACTGCTCTGGATAGTATCACTGCTCTGGATAGTATCACTACTCTGGATAGTATCACTCACTACTCTGGATAGTATCACTACTCTGGATAGTATCACTGCTCTGGATAGTATCACTGCTAGTATCACTGCTCTGGATAGTATCACTGATAGTATCACTACTCTGGATAGTATCACTGCTCTGGATAGTATCACTGCTGGATAGTATCACTGCTCTGGATAGTATCACTGCTAGTATCACTGGGAAAGTATCACTGATAGTATCACCACTGGATAGTATCACTGCTCTGGATAGTATCACTGCTCTGGATAGTATCACTGCTCTGGATAGTATCACTGCTCTGGATAGTATCACTGCTCTGGATAGTATCACTGCTAATAGTATCACTACTCTGGATAGTATCACTGCTAGTATCACTACTCTGGATAGTATCACTGCTCTGGATTGTATCACTGCTAGTATCACTACTCTGGATAGTATCACTGCTCTGGATAGTATCACTGCTCTGGATAGTATCACTGCTAGTATCACTACTCTGGATAGTATCACTGCTAGTATCACTACTCTGGATAGTATCACTACTAGTATCACTGCTCTGGATAGTATCACTACTCTGGATAGTATCACCAATAGTAGCTCACTACTAGGATAGTATCACTACTCTGGATAGTATCACTTACTCTGGATAGTATCACTGCTCTGGATAGTCACTGCTCTGGATAGTATCACTGCTCTGATAGTATCACTGCTCTGGATAATATCACTGCTCTGGATAGTATCACTGCTCTGGATAGTATCACTGCTAGTATCTGCTCTGATAGTACACTCTGATAGTATCACTATAGTATCACTGCTCTGGATAGTATCACTACTCTGATAGTATCACTGCATAGTATCACTGCTCTGGATAGTATCACTGCTCTGGATAGTATCACTGCTAGTATCACTACTCTGGATAGTATCACTGATAGTATCACTGCTCTGGATAGTATCAATCTGGATAGTATCACTGCTCTGGATAGTATCACTGCTCTGGATAGTATCACTGCTAGTATCACTACTCTGGATAGTATCACTGATAGTATCACTGCTCTGGATAGTATCACTGCTCTGGATAGTATCACTGCTCTGGATAGTATCACTGCTCTGTATAGTATCACTGCTAGTATCACTACTCTGGATAGTATCACTGCTCTGGATAGTATCACTGCTAGTATCACTGCTCTGGATAGTATCACTGATAGTATCACTACTCTGGATAGTATCACTGCTCTGGATAGTATCACTGCTGGATAGTATCACTGCTCTGGATAGTATCACTACTGCACTACTGATAGTATCACTACTCTGGATAGTATCACTGCTCTGGATAGTATCACTGCTAGTATCACTCACTCTGGATAGTATCACTGTTCTGGATAGTATCACTGCCTCTGATAGTATCACTGCTCTGGAGTATCACTGCTCTGGATAGTATCACTGCTCTGGATAGTATCCTTATGGATAGTATCACTGCTAGTATCATCTCTGATAGTATCACTGATAGTATCACTCTCTGGATGATATCCTACTAGTATCACTGTCTGGATAGTAT
>NW_027039669.1:0-85864 GCF_034236695.1 Oncorhynchus nerka | reverse complement strand
CTGTCTCTATTGTATTATGACAGACCAGCCCAGCTAGATCCACTGTCTCTATTATATTATGACAGACCAGCTAAATCTACTGTCTCTATTATATTATGACAGACCAGCTAGATCTACTGTCTCCATTATATTATGACAGACCAGCTAAATCTCCTGTCTCCATTATATAATGACAGACCAGCTAGATCTACTGTCTCTATTATATTATGACAGAGCAGCCTGATCTACTGTCTCTACTATATTATGACAGACCAGATATATCTACTGTCCCTATTATATAATGACAGACCAGCTAGATCTACTGTCTCTACTATATTACGACAGACCAGCTAGTTCTACTGTCTCTATTATATTATGACTGACCAGCTAGATCTACTGTCTCTATTGTATTATGACAGACCAGCTATATTTGCTGTCTCTGTTATATTATGACAGACCAGCTAGATCTACTCTCTCTACTATATTATGACAGACCAGCTAGATCAACTTCCTCTGTTATATTATGACAGACCAGCTAGATCCCCTGTCTCTATTATATTATGACAGACCAGCTAGATCTACTGTCTCTATTATATTATGACAGACCAGCTAGATCTACTGTCTCTATTATAATATGACAGACCAGCTAGATCTACTGTCTCTATTATATTATGACAGACCAGCTAGATCTACTGTCTCTATTATATTATGACAGACCAGCTAGATCTACTGTCTCTATTATATTATGACAGACCAGCTAGATCTACTGTCTCTATTATATTATGACAGACCAGCTAGATCTACTGTCTCTATTATATTATGACAGACCAGCTAGATCTACTGTCTCTATTATATTATGACAGACCAGCTAGATCTACTGTCTCTATTATATTATGACAGACCAGCTAGTTCTACTGTCTCTATTATATTATGACAGACCAGCTAGATCTACTGTCTCTATTATATTATGACAGACCAGCTAGATCTACTGTCTCTATTATATTATGACAGACCAGCTAGATCTACTGTCTCTATTATATTATGACAGACCAGCTAGATCTACTGTCTCAAATATTTATTATGACAGACCAGCTAGAAACCCAGTCTCTATTAACCCCAAACAGCAAACAATGCAGGTGTAAAAGACCAGCTAGATCCACTGTCTCTATTATATTATGACAGACCAGCTAGATCTATTGGCTCCATTATATTATGACAGACCAGCTAAATCTCCTGTCTCCATTATATAATGACAGACCAGCTAGATCTACTGTCTCTATTATATTATGACAGAGCAGCCTGATCTACTGTCTCTACTATATTATGACAGACCAGATATATCTACTGTCCCTATTATATAATGACAGACCAGCTAGATCTACTGTCTCTACTATATTACGACAGACCAGCTAGTTCTACTGTCTCTATTGTATTATGACAGACCAGCTAGATCTACTGTCTCTATTATATTATGACAGACCAGCTAGATCCACTGTCTCTATTATATTATGACAGACCAGCTAGATCTACTGTCTCTATTATATTATGACAGACCAGCTAGATCTACTGTCTCTATTATATTATGACAGACCTGCAACATCTACTGTCTCTACTATATTATGACAGACCAGCTAGATCTACTTTCTCTATTATACTATGACAGACCAGCTAAATCTACTGTCTCTATTATATTATGACAGACCAGCTAGATCTACTGTCTCTATTATATTATGACAGACTTGCTAGATCTACAGTCTCTACTATATTATGACAGACCAGATATATCTACTGACTCTACTATATTATGACAGACCAGCTAGATCTACTGTCTCTATTGTATTATGACAGTCCAGCTAGATCCACTGTCTCTATTATATTACGACAGACCAGCTAAATCTACTGTCTCTATTATATAATTACAGTCCAGCTAGATCTACTGTCTCTATTGTATTATGACAGACCAGCTAGATCTACTGTCTCTATTATATTATGACAGACCAGCTAGATCTACTGGCTCTAATATAATATGATAGACCAGCTAGATCTACTGTTTCTGTGTCTCTATTATATTATGACAGACCAGCTAGATCTACTTTCTCTATTATATTATGACAGACCAGCTAGATCTACTGTCTCTATTGTATTATGACAGACCAGCTAGACCTACTGTCTCTACTATATTACGACAGACCAGATATATCTACTGTCTCTATTATATTATGACAGACCAGCTAGATCTACTGTCTCTATTGTATTATGACAGACCAGCTAGACCTACTGTCTCTATTATATTATGACAGACCAGCTAGATCTACTGGCTCTATTATATTATGACAGACCAGCTAAATCCACTGTCTCTATTATATTATGACAGACCAGCTAGATACACTGTCTCTTTATATTACGACAGACCAGCTAGATCTTCTGTCTCTACTATATTATGACAGACCTGCAACATCTACTGTCTCTACTATATTATGACAGACCAGCTAGATCTACTTTCTCTATTATATTATGACAGACCAGCTAGATCTACTGTCTCTATTATATTATGACAGACCAGCTAGATCTACTGTCTCTATTATATTATGACAGACCAGCTATATCTACTGTCTCTATTATATTATGACAGACCAGCTAGATCTACTGTCTCTATTATATTATGACAGACCAGCTAGATCTACTGTCTCTATTATATTATGACAGACCAGCTAGATCTACTGTCTCTATTATATTATGACAGACCAGCTAGATCTACAGCTATTATATCTGACAGACCAGCTAGTTCCACTGTCTCTATTATATTATGACAGACCAGCTAGATCTACTGTCTCTATTATATTATGACAGACCAGCTAGATCTACTGTCTCTATTATATTATGACAGACCAGCTAAATCTACTGTCTCTATTATATTATGACAGACCAGCTAGATCTACTGTCTCTATTATATTATGACAGACCAGCTAGATCTACTGTCTCTATTATATTATGACAGACCAGCTAGATCTACTTTCTCTATTATATTATGACAGACCAGCTAGATCTACTGTCTCTATTATATTATGACAGACCAGCTAGATCTACTGTCTCTATTATATTATGACAGACCAGCTAGATCTACTGTCTCTATTATATTATGACAGACCAGCTAGATCTACTGTCTCTATTGTATTATGACAGACCAGCTAGATCTACTGTCTCTATTATATTATGACAGACCAGCTAGATCTACTGGCTCTATTATATTATGACAGACCAGCTAAATCCACTGTCTCTATTATATTATGACAGACCAGCTAGATACACTGTCTCTTTATATTACGACAGACCAGCTAGATCTTCTGTCCCTACTATATTATGACATACCTGCAACATCTACTGTCTCTACTATATTATGACAGACCAGCTAGATCTACTTTCTCTATTATACTATGACAGACCAGCTAGATCCACTGTCTCTATTATATTATGACAGACCAGCTAGATCTACTGTCTCTATTATATTATGACAGACCAGATATATCTACTGTCTCTATTATATTATGACAGACCAGCTAGATCTACTGTCTCTATTGTATTATGACAGACCAGCTAGATCTACTGTCTCTATTATATTATGACAGACCAGCTAGATCTACTGTCTCTATTATATTATGACAGACCAGCTAGATCTACTGTCTCTATTATATTATGACAGACCAGCTAGATCTACTGTCTCTATTGTATTATGACAGACCAGCTAGTTCCACTGTCTCTATTATATTAAAACAGACCAGCTAAATCAACTGTCTCTATTATATTATGACAGACCAGCTAAATCTACTGTCTCTATTATATTATGACAGACCAGCTAGATCTACTGTCTCTATTATATTATGACAGACCAGCTAGATCTACTGTCTCTATTATATTATGACAGACCAGCTAGACCTACTACCTCTATTAAATTATGACAGACCAGCTAGACCTACTGCCTCTATTAAATTATGACAGACCAGCTAGATCTACTTTCTCTATTATATTATGACAGACCAGCTAGATCTACTGTCTCTATTATATTATGACAGACCAGCTGGATATACAGTCTCTATTATATTATGACAGAGAAGCTAGATCTACTTTCTCTATTATATTATGACTGACCACCTAGATCTACTGTTTCTATTATAATATGACAGACCAGCTAAATCTACTGTCTCTATTATATTATGACAGACCAGCTAGATCTACTGTCTCTATTGTATTATGACAGACCAGCTAGTTCTACTGCCTCTATTATATTATGACTGACCAGCTAGATCTACTGTCTATATTATAATTTGACAGACCACCTAGATCTACTGTTTCTATTATAATATGACAGACCAGCTAAATCTACTGTCTCTATTATATTATGACAGACCAGCTAGTTCTACTGCCTCTATTATATTATGACAGACCAGCTAGATCTACTATCTCTATTGTATTATGACAGATCAGCTAGTTCTACTGCCTCTATTATATTATTACAGACAAGCTAGATCTACTGTCTCTATTGTATTATGACAGACCAGCTAGACCTACTGTCTCTATTATATTATGACAGACCAGCTAGTTCTACTGTCTCTACTATATTATGACAGACCAGCTAGATCTACTGTCTCTATTATATTATGACAGACCAGCTAGATCTACTGTCTCTATTGTATTATGACAGACCAGCTAGTTCCACTGTCTCTATTATATTAAAACAGACCAGCTAAATCAACTGTCTCTATTATATTATGACAGACCAGCTAAATCTACTGTCTCTATTATATTATGACAGACCAGCTAGATCTACTGTCTCTATTATATTATGACAGACCAGCTAGATCTACTGTCTCTATTATATTATGACAGACCAGCTAGACCTACTACCTCTATTAAATTATGACAGACCAGCTAGACCTACTGCCTCTATTAAATTATGACAGACCAGCTAGATCTACTTTCTCTATTATATTATGACAGACCAGCTAGATCTACTGTCTCTATTATATTATGACAGACCAGCTGGATATACAGTCTCTATTATATTATGACAGACCAGCTAGATCTACTGTCTATATTATAATTTGACAGACCACCTAGATCTACTGTTTCTATTATAATATGACAGACCAGCTAAATCTACTGTCTCTATTATATTATGACAGACCAGCTAGATCTACTGTCTCTATTGTATTATGACAGACCAGCTAGTTCTACTGCCTCTATTATATTATGACTGACCAGCTAGATCTACTGTCTATATTATAATTTGACAGACCACCTAGATCTACTGTTTCTATTATAATATGACAGACCAGCTAAATCTACTGTCTCTATTATATTATGACAGACCAGCTAGATCGACTGTCTCTATTGTATTATGACAGACCAGCTAGTTCTACTGCCTCTATTATATTATGACAGACCAGCTAGATCTACTATCTCTATTGTATTATGACAGATCAGCTAGTTCTACTGCCTCTATTATATTATTACAGACAAGCTAGATCTACTGTCTCTATTATATTTTGACAGACCAGCTAGATCTACTGTCTCTATTATATTATGACAGACCAGCTAGATCAACTGGCTCTACTATACTATAACTGACCAGCTAAATCTGCTTTCTCTATTATACTATGACAGACCAGCAACATCTACTGACTCTATTATATTATGACAGACCAGCTAGATCTGCTGTCTCTATGGTTCTATCATATTATGACAGACCAGCTAGATCTACTGTCTCTATTATATTATGACAGAACAGCTGGATATACTGTCTCTATTATATTATGACAGAGAAGTTAGATCTACTTTCTCTATTATATTATGACTGACCAGCTAGATCTACTGTCTCTATTATATTATGACAGACTAGCTAGATCTACTTTCTCTATTATATTATGACAGACCAGCTAGATCTACTGTCTCTATGATTCTATCATATTATGACAGACCAGCTAGATCGACTGTCTCTAATATAATATGACAGACCAGCTACAACTATTGTCTCTATTATATTATGACAGACCAGCTAGATCTGCTGTCTCTATGGTTCTATCATATTATGACAGACCAGCTAGATCGACTGTCTCTAATATAATATGACAGACCAGCTACATCTATTGTCTGTATTATATTATGACAGAGAAGCTAGATCTACTTTCTCTATTATATTATGACTGACCAGCTAGATCTACTGTCTATGTTATAATATGAAAGACCAGCTAGATCTACTGTTTCTGTGTCTCTATTATAATATGAGATACCAGCTAGATCTACTGTCTCTAATATAATATGACAGACCAGCTACATCTACTGTCTCTATTATATTATGACAGACCAGCTAGATCTGCTGTCTCTACTATATTATGACAGACCAGATATATCTACTGACTCTACTATATTATGACAGACCAGCTAGATCTACTGTCTCTATTGTATTATGACAGACCAGCTAGATCTACTGTCTCTATGATATTATGACAGAGCAGCTAGATCTAGTGTCTCTATTATAATATGACAGACCAGCTAGAAAGAGAGGTTGAACAGACTAGTAATAGGGGTTGCAACAATGGCAGTGGATAATTTCGCGCAGCTGATTTGTAGGGATCCAGATTTTTTCAGCTCTTTCAGAACATCAGCTGACTTGATTTGGGTGAAGGAGAAGCGGGTGTGGGGGCTTGGGCCAGTTGCTGCGGGGGGTGCTGAGCTGTTGGCCGGGGTTGGGGTAGAAGGTCTGTAGGTCTGTTGGGGTGGAAAGCATCGCCAGCCGTAGAGAAATGTTTATTGAAATTCTCGATTATCGTGGATTTATCAGTGGTGACAGTGTTTCCTAGCCCCAGTGCAGTGGTCAGCTGGGAGGAGGTGCTCTTTTTCTCAATGGTCTTTAGTGTCCCAAAACTTTTGGGAATTATTGCTGCAGGATGCAAATTTCTGTTTGAAAAGCTATCCTTTGCTTTCCTAACTGACTAAATAAATAACACATATGGAATCATGTAGTAACCAAAAAAGTGATAAACAAATCAAAATATTTTGAGATTCTTCAAAGTAGCCACCTTGATGACAGCTTTGCACACTCTTGGCACACTCTTGGCATTCTCTCAACCAGCCTCATTCACAAGACAGCAGGGGTGCAGGGGTGGCAGGAAGGTGGTTAGAGCGTGGACTTGTAACTGGAAGGGTGCAAGATCAAATCCCCATGCTGACAAGGTAAAAATCTGTCATTCTACCTCTGAACAAGGAGGTTAACCCACTGTTCCTAGGCCATCATTGAACATAATAATTTGTTCTTAACTGACCTGCCTAGTAAAATAAAGGTTCCTGTCTCCTCGGAATAGTTGATGTTGAAAATACTCTTTGAATTTTTTGGGCTGCAATTTCTGAAGCAGTTAACTGTAAAGAACTGTAAAGAACTGTGGCCGCCCTCATCCAGTTTCACCATAGTGTTTAACCGTCAAAGTTCTTGAAATGTTCCGCATTGACTGACCTTCATGGCTTAAAGTAATGATGGACTGTCCTTTATCTTTGCTTATTTGAGCTGTTCTTGCCATAATATGGATTTTACTAAATATATTCTGTATACGACCCCTACCTTGTCACAACACAACTGATTGCCTCATTAAAAAGGAATGAACATTTTTACAAGACACTCCTGTTAATTGAAATCCATTACAGGTGACTACCTCAGGGTTGAGAGAATCCCAAAAGTGTTCAAAGCTGTCAAGGTAAAGGGTGGCTACTTTGAAGAATTTAAAATATAAAATACATTTTGATTTGATTTGTTATTTCATAGTTTTGATGTTTAAAATAGTATTAAAGTTAGTAGTAATAAATTAATTAAATTAATAATAAATTAAAACCCTTGAATGAGTTGGTGTGTCCAAACTTTTGACTGAAACAAAATTTTTAAAATCTGGTAGATCAGATAAATAAAAATAGATCTTAAGAGCAGTTTATTTTCAGAAGTGACCTGCCTGCCGTGCCATGCTATCAGAGAATTAGATCTGTAAATAATGTAAAGTGAAGTTATTGCTAGTTGAAACCAAATATTTCACAATGTGTATATTTAGATTTTTTTTCAGGTCGGACACTATTTTAGAATCTCCGCTTTGTAATCCAACCCTACTTCCGGGTTGGAGCGAGCGGTCGCATCCGCACTCGGTCCGCAGGTAGTATTATATTATATTTCATTACATTTCATTATAGTACAACGATCTCTGACCCCTGAACCTAACCCTAACTCTACACCTGGGGTTCCCCTGACACCTGGGGTTCTGACCCCTAACCCTAACTCTGACCCTACACCTGGGGTTCTGACCCTAACTAACCTGGGGTTCTAACCCTCTACACCTGGGGTTCTGACCCCTGACCCTAATCTCTACACCTGGGGTTCTGACCCCTAACCCTAATAACTCTACACCTGGGGTTCTGACCTACACCTGGGGTTCTGACCCTGACCCTAACCCTAACTCTACACCTCTGGGGTTCTGACCCTAACTGACCCTAACTCTACACCTGGGGTTCTGACCCCTGACCCTAACTCTACACCTGGGGTTCTGACCCCTGACCCTAACCCTAACTCTACACCTGGGGTCTGACCCCTGACCCCTAACCCTAACTCTACACCTGGGGTTCCGACCCCTGACCCCTGACCCTAACTCTACACCTGGGGTTCTGACCCCTGACCCTAACCCTAACCCTAACTACACCTGGGGTTCTGACCCCTGACCCTAACTCTACACCTGGGGTTCTGACCCTGACCCTAACTAACTCTACACCTGGGGTTCTGACCCCTGACCCCTAACCCACCTGGGGTTCCAAACCTCTACACCTGGGGTCTGACCCCTGACCCCTAACTAACCCTAACTCTACACCTGGGGTTCCCCTGACCCTAACCCCTGACCCCTGACCCTAACCCTAACTCTACACCTGGGGTTCCGACCCCTAACCCTAACTCTACACCTGGGGTTCTGACCCCTGACCCTAACCCTAACTCTACACCTGGGGTTCTGACCCCTGACCCTAACCCTAACTCTACACCTGGGGTTCCGACCCCTAACCCTAACTCAACGGTTTGATTTGTCTAATCTTAGCAATTTCTTCTTAGCTAGCTACATAGCCGTCTTTGTATCATAGATAATTGCGTAATTATCGTATTTCGTCGTCCTAACGCAGTCTACACTGCTATCTGCCCTGCAGCTAGCCAGCTAGCTAACGTCCACCGTCTACCGATTAGCAGCACAACTATTACACTCAACTGAACGACTTGATTAGTGTAGTGCTAGCTAGCTACATAGTTGTCTTTGCTGTCTTCGTATCCAAGATAATTGTGTAGTTTAGAGTGTGTAGTTTTAGAGTGATTATCTTAATTTACCGAGGTTAGCTAGCCAGCTATTTGTCGTCCTTAACGTAGGGGACACTGCTAGCTAGCCAACAGCTAGCCAACGTCTACCGAACTGAACTTCTGCACTCAACAACCCGGTCGCATTTCGCTTCGCTCCACAGGTAGTATCACATTTTTCATTTCATTTCATTACAGTACAACGGCTTGATTTGTTTGATCGTAGCTAGCTACATAGCTAGCTACATAGCCGTCTTTGTATCAAAGATAATTGTGTAGTCTAGAGCGATTTCCTAGGTTAGCTAGCCAGCTATTGTCGTTCTTTTAACGCAACGTAACGTAATCAACACTGCTAGCTAGCCAGCTAGCCCCGAATAGCAGCACAGTAGAAACTATTACACTCAACGGAACGACTTGATTAGTGTAGTGTCAACAACGCAGCCACTGCCAGCTAGCCTACATAGTCAACAACGCAGCCTCTGCCAGCTAGCCTACTTCAGCAGTACTGTATCATTTTAATCATTTTAGTCAATAAGATTCTTGCTACGTAAGCTTAACTTTCTGAACACTCGAGACGTGTAGTCCACTTGTCATTCCAATCTCCTTTGCATTAGCGTAGCCTCTTCTGTAGCCTGTCAACTATGTGTCTGTCTATCCCTGTTCTCTCCTCTCTGCACAGACCATACAAACGCTCCACACCGCGTGGCAGCGGCCACCCTAATCTGGTGGTCCCAGCGCGCACGACCCACATGGAGTTCCAGGTCTCCGGTAGCCTCTGGAACTGCCGATCTGCGGCCAACAAGGCAGAGTTCATCTCAGCCTATGCCTCCCTCCAGTCCCTCGACTTCTTGGCACTGACGGAAACATGGATCACCACAGACAACACTGCTACTCCTACTGCTCTCTCTTCGTCTGCCCACGTGTTCTCGCACACCCCGAGAGCTTCTGGTCAGCGGGGTGGTGGCACCAGGATCCTCATCTCTCCCAAGTGGTCATTCTCTTTTCTCCCTTACCCATCTGTCTATCGCCTCCTTTGAATTCCATGCTGTCACAGTTACCAGCCCTTTCAAGCTTAACATCCTTATCATTTATCGCCCTCCAGGTTCCCTCGGAGAGTTCATCAATGAGCTTGATGCCTTGATAAGCTCCTTTCCTGAGGACGGCTCACCTCTCACAGTTCTGGGCGACTTTAACCTCCCCACGTCTACCTTTGACTCATTCCTCTCTGCCTCCTTCTTTCCACTCCTCTCCTCTTTTGACCTCACCCTCTCACCTTCCCCCTACTCACAAGGCAGGCAATACGCTCGACCTCATCTTTACTAGATGCTGTTCTTCCACTAACCTCATTGCAACTCCCCTCCAAGTCTCCGACCACTACCTTGTATCCTTTGTCCCTCTCGCTCTCATCCAACACTTCCCACACTGCCCCTACTGGATGGTATCGCGCCGTCCCAACCTTCGCTCTCTCCCCCGCTACTCTCTCCTCTTCCATCCTATCATCTCTTCCCTCTGCTCAAACCTTCTCCAACCTATCTCCTGATTCTGCCTCCTCAACCCTCCTCTCCTCCCTTTCTGCATCCTTTGACTCTCTATGTCCCCTATCCTCCAGGCCGGCTCGGTCCTCCCTCCCGCTCCGTGGCTCGACGACTCATTGCGAGCTCACAGAACAGGGCTCCGGGCAGCCGAGCGGAAATGGAGGAAAACTCGCCTCCCTGCGGACCCATCCTTTCACTCCCTCCTCTCTACATTTTCCTCTTCTGTCTCTGCTGCTAAAGCCACTTTCTACCACTCTAAATTCCAAGGATCTGCCTCTAACCCTAGGAAGCTCTTTGCAACCTTCTCCTCCCTCCTGAATCCTCCTCCCCCTCCTCCTCCCTCTCTGCAGATGACTTCGTCAACCATTTTGAAAAGAAGGTCGATGACATCCGATCCTCGTTTGCTAAGTCAAACGACACCGCTGGTTCTGCTCACACTGCCCTACCCTGTGCTCTGACCTCTTTCTCCCCTCTCTCCCAGATGAAATCTCGCGTCTTGTGACGGCCGGCCGCCCAACAACCTGCCCGCTTGACCCTATCCCCTCCTCTCTCCTCCAGACCATTTCCGGAGACCTTCTCCCTTACCTCACCTCGCTCATCAACTCATCCCTGACCGCTGGCTACGTCCCTTCCGTCTTCAAGAGAGCGAGAGTTGCACCCCTTCTGAAAAAACCTACACTCGATCCCTCCGATGTCAACAACTACAGACCAGTATCCCTTCTTTCTTTTCTCTCCAAAACTCTTGAACGTGCCGTCCTTGGCCAGCTCTCCCGCTATCTCTCTCAGAATGACCTTCTTGATCCAAATCAGTCAGGTTTCAAGACTAGTCATTCAACTGAGACTGCTCTTCTCTGTATCACGGAGGCGCTCCGCACTGCTAAAGCTAACTCTCTCTCCTCTGCTCTCATCCTTCTAGACCTATCGGCTGCCTTCGATACTGTGAACCATCAGATCCTCCTCTCCACCCTCTCCGAGTTGGGCATCTCCGGCGCGGCCCACGCTTGGATTGCGTCCTACCTGACAGGTCGCTCCTACCAGGTGGCGTGGCGAGAATCCGTCTCCACACCACGTGTTCTCACCACTGGTGTCCCCAGGGCTCTGTTCTAGGCCCTCTCCTATTCTCGCTATACACCAAGTCACTTGGCTCTGTCATAACCTCACATGGTCTCTCCTATCATTGCTATGCAGACGACACACAATTAATCTTCTCCTTTCCCCCTTCTGATGACCAGGTGGCGAATCGCATCTCTGCATGTCTGGCAGACATATCAGTGTGGATGACGGATCACCACCTCAAGCTGAACCTCGGCAAGACGGAGCTGCTCTTCCTCCCGGGAAGGACTGCCCGTTCCATGATCTCGCCATCACGGTTGACAACTCCATTGTGTCCTCCTCCCAGAGCGCTAAGAACCTTGGCGTGATCCTGGACAACACCCTGTCGTTCTCAACTAACATCAAGGCGGTGGCCCGTTCCTGTAGGTTCATGCTCTACAACATCCGCAGAGTACGACCCTGCCTCACACAGGAAGCGGCGCAGGTCCTAATCCAGGCACTTGTCATCTCCCGTCTGGATTACTGCAACTCGCTGTTGGCTGGGCTCCCTGCCTGTGCCATTAAACCCCTTCAACTCATCCAGAACGCCGCAGCCCGTCTGGTGTTCAACCTTCCCATGTTCTCTCACGTCACCCCGCTCCTCCGCTCTCTCCACTGGCTTCCAGTTGAAGCTCGCATCCGCTACAAGACCATGGTGCTTGCCTACGGAGCTGTGAGGGGAACGGCACCTCAGTACCTCCAGGCTCTGATCAGGCCCTACACCCAAACAAGGGCACTGCGTTCATCCACCTCTGGCCTGCTCGCCTCCCTACCACTGAGGAAGTACAGTTCCCGCGCAGCCCAGTCAAAACTGTTCGCTGCTCTGGCCCCCCAATGGTGGAACAAACTCCCTCACGACGCCAGGACAGCGGAGTCAATCACCACCTTCCGGAGACACCTGAAACCCCACCTCTTTCAGGAATACCTAGGATAGGATAAAGTAATCCTTCTCACCCCCTCCCCTTAAAAGATTTAGATGCACTATTGTAAAGTGGCTGTTCCACTGGATGTCTTAAGGTGAACGCACCAATTTGTAAGTCGCTCTGGATAAGACCGTCTGCTAAATGACTTAAATGTAAAATGTAAATGAATAAATCTATTTTTCTCCCCCTGATTTCTGTGTTATTGAAGAATAACATCAACTCCTAACACAGACTTCTTCCATTTAAGAATGATGGAGGCCACTGTGTTCTTGGGGACCTTCAATGCTGCAGATATTTTGTGGTACCCTTCCCCAGATCTGTGCCTCGACACAATCCTGTCTCGGAGCTCAATGGACAATTCCTTCCACCTCATGGCTTGGTTTTTGCTCTGACATGCACTGTCAACTTTGGGACCTTTACATAGACAGGAGTTGTGACTTTCCAAATCATGTCCGATCAATTGAATTTACCACAGGGGGACTCCAATCAAGTTGTAGAAACATGTCAAGGATGATCAATGGAAACAGAATGCATGTGAGCTCGAGTCTCATAGCAAATAGTCTGAATACTTATGTAAATTAGGTATTTCTGTTTTATTTTTAATACGTTAGCAAACTTTTCTAAACCTATTTTCGCTTTGTCATTATGGGGTGTTGTGTCTAGATTGAGGATTATATATTTTTTTATCCGTTTCAGAATTAGGCTGTAAAATAGCAAAATGTGGAAAAGGGAAGGGGTCTGAATACTTTCCGAATGTACTGTATATAATATTTGTCTGATTGTTCCACAACAAAATGTGTTAACAGTTACGCCCCATATTACCAGATCTACCCTGTTCCCTGTCAAGAGTTACTCCCCATATTACCAGATCTACCTTGTTCCCTTTCTACTGCGAACTGGCGTACATTTGTATATTTTATAGACCATTTTACGAGCTGTTTTTAAACTACTCGCATGCAGTTAGTTTTTGGTTTAAATACAAACGACCCTGTTAGGTGATGGTACGTGGCTAGCTAGCTAACAATATGGTACCTTGGCTATGCACACATTTGGATGGCACAGGGAAAAGGGATAGATGGCCTAGAGATGCTTTAAACCTAAGATCAATGTAATTCTAAGTTAAATCTGAATGTTTTTAAATCCCCATTTTTCTGATATTCCTTATTCTGCCTAACTTTTGGCAGCAGTGTGCCTGTGAGCGAGAGAATGAGAGAATGTGTCGTCTTTTTCTCAATTGGATTTGCTCAAATTCTGCGTCTTCTTTGGCCTCCTTTTGAAAAAGGTCAAAGGTAATAGAGGCGATGGGAAAATGCACCTGTATGAAAACTCTCCAATCGCACGGCATCATGCAAATTACTTTTACATTGTGTAATCCCAGAATGAACATTTAAAGTGCTAAAACATTTAGCTAATTGTGCCAGACATTTATAGATAAAAGGAGCATAGCATTTTTTTTAACATTTCATGCTTTTCTCCTTTGAGAAAAAAATAGCTGATTGTAAAGGGGGTGTGGCAGAACTCTTCTGCAAAAGACTTCAGTATGACACACTGGTGCTTCCTTGCCAAGAGGAAGCTAATCGAGAGGAGGTCAGTCTTTCATTTACCTTCTAACAAATTGACACTCCTTAAGCACTGATCTGTTTCACACGGGACAGAGGACAGAGAGGACTTTTTCCCAAATTAGAAAAGGCCTACAGATGGTTCCATATAGGCCAGGTGGTGTTTTCTCCTTTACTGCCACAATGACAATGCAGACCGTTATGGATTTCATTCCTCCTGCTCAATCACAGGCATATGAGTAAATGAGCTGTTTTCTGCAGTAGCCTGTTCTATTGATTGGAGGTGTGACTTGGGGACAGGTTTTAGTGCAGCAATATGACTGGTGGCGGGACCAACCCTGTGGTGTCACCATACTGCCCCCTATCGTGGTGGTTGGCCTGGTATCACATTGTTAGTCAAATGTTCTGAAAATGGCCACGTTTTCTCGCAGTTTAAATAGATTGTTCATGTGTTCCTGTGAAAATAATTGCCACTTTTTTGGTCCCTCGCCAGTTTGCATCCCTGCTTCTAATGTTCTAAGGTGCAGACCAGCAGGGTTGATTAACCCATGACCATCTTGGTCTTCTGTAATGACTGTGGAAACAGATGGATGGTATGTTGCCCAATGTACACTCTAAACACACACACACTCTACACACACACACACACTCTATACACACAAACACACACACACTCTTCTGTAACACACTCTACACACACACACTCTATACAACAGATACACACACACACACTATACACACACACACTCTATGTATACACACAAACACATGTACACACACTCTATACACACACACACACACACACACACACACACTCTATACACACACACACTCTATACACACACACACTCTATACACACACACACACACACACACACACACACTCTATACACACACACACTCTATACACACACACACTCTATACACACACACACACACACACACACACACACACACTCTATACACACACACACTCTATACACACACAAACACTATACACCCACTCTAGAAAACACATTAAGTTACTGTTTCACTACAATCGTTTATCTGCATGCTTTACTTCTGTTTACAAGTAAATAAACACGAGTGTTGTTCCCACGGTAACCCATTGTTCAGTGTCTCAATGTAATGTTCTGTTCCCACAGTAACCCATTGTTCAGTGTCTCAATGTAATGTTCTGTTCCCACAGTAACCCATTGTTCAGTGTCTCAATGTAATATCCTGTTCCCACTGTAACCCATTGTTCAGTGTCTCAATGTAATATCCTGTTCCCACAGTAACCCATTGTTCAGTGTCTCAATGTAATATCCTGTTCCCACGGTAACCCATTGTTCAGTGTCTCAATGTAATGTTCTGTTCCCACAGTAACCCATTGTTCAGTGTCTCAATGTAATGTTCTGTTCCCACAGTAACCCATTGTTCAGTGTCTCAATGTAATATCCTGTTCCCACAGTAACCCATTGTTCAGTGTCTCAATGTAATGTAAACCCATTGTTCTGTCTCAATGTAATGTTCTGGTAACCCATTGTTCAGTGTCTCAATGTAATGTTCTGTTCCCACAGTAACCCATTGTTCAGTGTCTCAATGTAACCTGTTCCAACCCATTGTTCAGTGTCTCAATGTAATGTTCTGTTCAGTGTCTCAATGTAATATCCTGTTCCCACGGTAACCCATTGTAACCCATTTGTTCAGTGTCTCAATGTAATATCCTGTTCTGTAACCCATTGTTCAGTGTCTCAATGTAATATCCTGTTCCCACAGTAACCCATTGTTCAGTGTCTCAATGTAATATCCTGTTCCCACAGTAACCCATTGTTCAGTGTCTCAATGTAATATCCTGTTCTGTAACCCATTGTTCAGTGTCTCAATGTAATATCCTGTTCCCACAGTAACCCATTGTTCAGTGTCTCAATGTAATATCCTGTTCTGTAACCCATTGTTCAGTGTCTCAATGTAATATCCTGTTCCCACAGTAACCCATTGTTCAGTGTCTCAATGTAATGTTCTGTTCCCACAGTAACCATTGTTCAGTGTCTCAATGTAATATCCTGTTCCATTGTTCAGTGTCTCAATGTAATGTTCTGTTCCCACAGTAACCCATTGTTCAGTGTCTCAATGTAATATCCTGTTCCCACTGTAACCCATTGTTCAGTGTCTCAATGTAATATCCTGTTCCCACGGTAACCCATTGTTCAGTGTCTCAATGTAATGTTCTGTTCCCACGGTAACCCATTGTTCAGTGCCTCAATGTAATGTTCTGTTCCCACGGTAACCCATTGTTCAGTGTCTCAATGTAATGTTCTGTTCCCACGGTAACCCATTGTTCAGTGTCTCAATGTAATGTTCTGTTCCCACGGTAACCCATTGTTCAGTGTCTCAATGTAATGTTCTGTTCCCACGGTAACCCATTGTTCAGTGTCTCAATGTAATGTTCTGTTCCCACGGTAACCCATTGTTCAGTGTCTCAATGTAATGTTCTGTTCCCACGGTAACCCATTATTCAGTGCCTCAATGTAATGTTCTGTTCCCACGGTAACCCATTGTTCAGTGTCTCAATGTAATGTTCTGTTCCCACGGTAACCCATTGTTCAGTGTCTAAATGTAATGTTCTGTTCCCACGGTAACCCATTGTTCAGTGTCTCAATGTAATGTTCTGTTCCCACTGTAACCTTGTTCTTATTGGCTGCTTGCTTTTTAGAGAGCTTGTGGATTGAGATACTAGTGGACCTTGCAGACCAGGCTTCAAGTCAGGTTCAGGCTGCTACAGCACAGGATCTGACCCCTGGTACCTGCAGCACCACCTGACCTACTGCCACATACAGACACACGCACTGTTTCTATTGGAAGATATTGTCCATAGCCAAGCCTGTGTTTTAACCTGCCTTTCTTACTTTTAGCCACGCACACCCTCTGCTGTTCCGATGACGATCAATATCTCACTGTTTCTTCATTTACCCTCCATACATTTATATATGAAGTTTTAACATTTTGACAAACTTGGATCTACAAGTGTTTCTTCAACTCTCATGAAAATGTCTAATTCCCAGTAATATGATGTTTGATTAAATTACATTTTAAATTAAAAAGATCAATCCCTCTGGATTTGTTTACGTCTTCAACAAGTTCTGGTAAGAGAGGGGGTTTTTCACACCCCCCCCATAAAACCGGGGACCAACAAGGACCCCGGAACAACATACTGGCCTCTGCGTCCCAAATTGACACAGGCCTCTGCGTCCCAAATTTACGAGGGGTTATGTGTTCACACCTCCACCTGCACCAACCAACCTCCTCCTCCCCAGACCTCAGCAACCTTTGTGCATAGGAAGCAATATTTTAAGAGGAAAGAAGAACACAAGACCAGGAGGGAACAGACAGGAAAGATAGAACATGACAACCCGAAACAATGGTCAGTCATGTAAACATTCAGGAACATGGCACAAAAGACCAACAGCTACAAGCTCCAACGAAAAGAACATCAGGGTCCTTCTTAATTTTTACAACTCACAACGATTCATAGTCACTTCCAGCGATTCATAGTCACTTCCAGCGATTCATAGATTTCACGTGCCCTACTCGTCAGTGGCACCTGCCAATAGCCTTTTAACAGGTCAAATTTGCTCACAAACTTAGCTGCACCGACTTGATCAACACAGTCCTCCATCCGAGGAAGAGGAAATGAATCTGGCTTTGTGACACTGTTTATCTTACGGTAGTCCGTACAAAAACGGTTTGTTCCATCCGGTTTCCTGATCAAGATACAGGGAGAAGCCCAACTGGAGAAAGAAGGCTCTGCTATCTTACTCTCCAGCATGTACTTGACCTCAGCATCCAGACAACGTAGTTTCTCTGAAGAAACTCTATAGAACCGCTGACGAATGGGGTCAGCACCTCCAATGTCAATATCATGTTCTATTAAGTTTGTACGTGTAGGTGTATCAGAAAACAAACTTGGAAATCTCTGAATCAGACCAACCATCTCTTTCCGCCCATCAACAGGTAGGTGAGTGAGAAGACTGTCTAAAATATCCAGTGTTTCTGAATTTTTCAATCTACCCTGCAATATACAATCGTCAGGACCAGGAACATCTTCCTCCTCATGCACAGATCTAGCACGACAAGAACCAAAGGAAACAACGGTATCAGCCAAAAGAACAGGTTTTACCGTCCTCTGTAGAATCCCACTGTTCAGTCTCAGAGGAACGTGCATAATAGGGTTTTAACAGATTTACATGGCACAGCTGGTGTGCTTTCCTCCGTTCTGGAGTGGCAACTAGATAAATTTGCTCAGTGTACTGGCGCACCACTGTATATGGACCTTGAAACTTGGCTTGAAAAGGAGAACCAACAATTGGCAGCAGAGCAAGAACCTGGTCACCTGGACTAAAGTGACGAGGCTCAGTTCGGCGATCAAATATGCCCTTCATCCTCTCCTGTGAAGATGATAACTTCTCTTTAGCCATTTCACCAGCGGTGTACAGCCGTCGCCGGAAATCACACACATACGATAACAGGGACTGAGGAGGCTCGGGAGACTTCGTCATCCTGGAGAACAGATAAAAGTCCACGCACCCTATGTCCAAACACAAGGTCATTTGGACTGAAACCTGTGCTCTCCTGTGAAACTTCCCTAGCGGCTAACAGTAAACAAGGCAACCCTCCTCCCAATCCTTATCCATCTCAGTACAATAAGTTCTCAACAAAGACTTAAGTGTTTGATGGAAACGTTCCAGTGCTCCTTGACTTTGCGCGTGATAGGCGCTAGACAAATTGTGTTTAATATGGAGCTGTTGAAGAACCTGGGTGGTCTGACACATCACAGTGAACAGGTAACTGCTACCCTTTTTAGAACGAGGCAGAGGACCCACACAGTCAATAATCAGATACTCAAAAGGTTGGCTGAGTACAGGAATAGGAAATAATGGTACTGGTTTAATAGCTTGATTAGGCTTACCAGTTAATTGACAGGTGTGACAAGTTTTGATAAAATCAGAAACATCCTCTTTAATCTAGGCCAAAAGAAATGTCTTAATATGCGATTGTAGGTTTTCCTCACCCCCATATGTCCAGCCACGTCGCTGTGAGAAGTTTCCAACACCAACTCACGAAGCTTAACTGGTACAACAACCTGACTAATTGCCTCCCCAGAAAAACACTATCATGAGACACCCACTTTCTCATCAGGACATCCTCTTGGAGAAAATAGCCATGGGCGACATCTCCCAACTGTTCTATAGGCACAATTTGATCACGCAACTCTTCCAACGTGGGGTCATCCCGTTGCGCATTGATTAGATCTGAGCGGGTTATAGATAACGGGATTGCAGGGAAAACAGTGACATACTTTGTATTATTATCATTAGTCGGCGCAGTGACCAGTTCGCCACGGCTCATAGAACGTGTCACTGCACACGCAGAGAACACCTCTGGGAAACTCTGTACACTCTCATCAGGAATCCCAACAAATGACGGCTTAGTGGAAACCACTGGAGATGGAAACACGACAGGCCATACACGCTCACCAGCCAAGTTATTCCCAAGGATAACATCGATACCCTCAATAGGCAACGAAGGACGCACACCCACAACAACTTCACCCTTCACCAGCCCACAATCCAACATCAGTTTATGCAATGGAACTGACAGAGTGTTCAAACCTATTCCCCTAATTAGAACACTATTCCCCGAATCAGTCTCAGCAGAAAAGGGTAACACAGACTCCAACACAAATGATTCAGAGGCACCTGTGTCTCTCAGGATCTTCACTGGCACAAGGTCTTTACTTCCTAACATAGACACAAAACCTTCTGTAATGAAAGGTAAATAGTCTGGATCAATATGGACTTTCACATTCTCCTGGGCCTGAGGAAATGAGTCATGAATGAACTGATGTGGAACAGGTGCAGCTAACGCAGTAGGCTTAGATTTAGCGTAAGCACCCCTTGACCTGAGAAGTGGACATTCGTTTTTCCAATGACCTGAACCTTGACAGTAGTGACACCCCTGCCCAAAGTCAGCTTTACCATGGGAGTCAGGTTCAACCCTAGTTGAATAGAACTCTGCCCGAGAACCAAAGTATCTCGGTGAGCGAAGCCCAAATCTATCCGAACGCCCCACTCTTTCCGAATACGGGGTTCTGCAAAGACACTTTTGTGAGTCAACACATACTCGTCTGCCAAAACTGCAGCTTCAGCAACATTCTTTACTTTCTGTTCATTAATATACGTGGCAATACGATCAGGAATTGTGTCCTTAAATTGCTCTAACATAATCAGATCACACAGCCCTTGGAAAGTCACAACTGCAGAGGCGGAACACCAGCGATTAAACTGTAAAGACAACTGTCGCGCAAACTCAACATGAGTTTGGTTATCATCCCTTTTAAAGTTCTAAATCGTTGGCGGTAAGCCTCAGGGACCAATTCATAAATCTGTAACACAGCTGTTTTAACTTTATCATAACTGGCACTATCGTGTACACTAAGAGCTGAATATGCTTCCTGCGCTTTACCAGTCAGCACACACTGCAACATTAAAGTGCGGTCAGAATCAGGCCAACTCCTAGCGTCAGCAACCCGCTCAAACAACGAAAAGAATGTCTCGGGGTCCCTTTCATTAAACCGAGGCAATAACCGTAAGTTCCCAACAATATCAAATGTCTCTGGGGCACGACCAAAAGCAGAACTACCCCTAGGTAAATCTGGGTCACCTTCCCAAAACAAACTCTCCCCTGAGATCTTTCCTTCCCTAACCAACTCTATACGTTCTTGTTGCAATTTGATTTTAGCACGCTCCATCTCTTGTTTAAATGCCAATTCCTTTTCATATTTTACACGATCATGCTCTAGCTTCTCACGATCATGCTGCCGATCATGCTCTCTCTTCTCACGATCATGCTCCAGCTGTAACAAAAGCAGTTCTTTCTGCTGTTCAAAAAGAAGGCTACTAGGACTAACCAATGGAATGTCCATTGTAACGTTATGGGGAGACGACAAATCCTCAGCAGAGGCTGGCCCAGTGGTAACTTCAAGAATACCACTCTCATCAGATTGGCCTTCAATATCAACCCAATAGAATTCTTTAGACGTTTATCACTAATCTCAACCTTGTAGTGTTCCGCGACCTTCGACAGCTGTTCTTTAGTACCTAAATCTAACAATTCCTCTGATGGAGAGCGAATGAACTTATCTACATAAGACGCCATAATCACACAAAAAAAATATTCTGGCTCTTCCCTTCTGCTGAGCACACCAGACCACAACCCGAGAATTGACAATCACCCTGAGTACCACAGAAGAGAGATGAGATACGGAGCTTCCCCAAAACCTACAATAACTCAACCCTAGTCTTCGTGCAGATTTGCGGTGGGAATTTACGCACTGTAGCCCGCTGGCAAGGAAATAGAACTCCCCAGCATGCTGGCAAATTCCACCAAGCCACGGATGTGCCCCCCGAGACAACTGCTCAGTCCACAGACACCACACAAAAATAACAAACATTAACCATGCCCAACATATTCCAAAAAATGAAACACGTCGCTAAACCTATCAGGGGAAAAAGGCTATAGCTCCGGGTAGCAAGTTCCACTACCCTACCCAAATCTCCCACCGAGGTACACAGCCGATTTACTCACCTCAGACTGACTTCCCAACAGAAAGTAGAACAAGAGTTTACAGGCTAGGCAGGGCCTGGAAACTAACCATTATCTCTCTCCAACGCAGCACACAAACCAAACCACAAAGGCAACCAATACTGGGCCTATCAAACTCAACCACAATATGCAAACACGTACCTCCACGGTCTCCCAAACCAGTAGTTCAAAGATCCCGGATGAGCTCCCACTTGTCACGAACCGGCTCAAAGCCCGTAACAAAGGGAGACAACGTGGAGATAAGGAGTAGAAAAATATATATTTATTAACTAAAGCAAATAAATATAATATACAATGGTGTGTGTAATCAGTAATCAGTAGTGTAAGTGAGTGTTTTGCATGCATGAATGTGATAATGCAGGGTGATGAAAGGTGCCAAAGCAAACAAACAAACGGCCACCAAGAACCACAACACAATCTACAGAGGGTGTCTGCATGGAGAGAGTCTCCTCCATGAATGGGGAAGTGGTGTATTTATCCTGGGAGACACCTGGCCCAGGTGTTTCCCATGTAGCTGACGACCCTCCCAACTCCGCCCACCAGCATCCTAATAAGGAAATAACAGAGAGAATACGGCAGACAGAGTGGGAGGGTCGTCACACAGACCAATATCCAAGGTAGAGTCAGCGATGTACAAAGTAAACATCAATACTTTCACAACAACTAAGAACATGAAGCGCAATGCTTAACTTTTTTTGCAGAGCTATAATAGCTATCTTGTTGACGCAGAGTAAAGCATACCCGTGCACATACAGATTGACTTTGTGAGTGCAACGTCTTGCTTTCTACTCACCTGCAATATCCATGGTTCATCCTGCTGCTCTAGGCAATGTCATATCACTGATGAAGCCTGATACTCCGTTCTATATAATATGTGTTCCATTTGCCTCATGCAGCGCGACATCTCCTTCGCCTAGTTGATCAGGCTGTTGATTGTGTAATGTTGTTCCTGTGCGATATCGGCGGGAACTGGAACATGCTGTTTGTTTTACACGTCAATCCAGAGCCTTCCAAACCTGTTGTTTACATGTCGATCCAGAGCATCCCAAACATGCTGTTTTACACGTCGATCCAGAGCATCCCAAACATGGTCAATGGGTGACATGTCTGAGTATGCAGGCCATGGAAGAACTGGGACATTTTAATCTTCATACACATTGGCTGCCATCTGACCAGTACAGTTGAAACAGGGATTAATCTGTGAAGAGCCCACTTCTCCAATGTGCAAGTGGCCATCGAAGGTGAGCATTTGCCCACTGAAGTCGGTTACAACACTGAACTGCAGTCAGGTCAAGACCCTGGTGAGGATGACGAGCACGCAGATGAGCTTCACTGAGACAGTTTCTGACAGTTTGTGCAGAAATTCTTTGGTTGTTCAAACACACAGTTTCATCAGATGTCCAGGTGGCTGGTCTCAGACCATCCTGCAGGTGAAGAAGTCGGATGTGGAGGTCCTGGGCTGACGTGGTCTGCGGTTGTGAGGCCGGTTGGACATACTGCCAAATTCTCTATATTCAATTTGCTGGCAACAGTTCTTTTGGACTTTCCTGCAGTCAGCATGACAATTGCATGCTCCCTCAAAACATGAGACGTCTGGCATTGTGTTGTGACAAAACTGCACATTTTAAAGTGGCCTTTTATTGTCCCCAGCACAAGGTGCAGCTGTGTAATGATCATGCTGTTTAATCAGCTTCTTGATATGCCACCCCTGTCAGGGTTGGGTAGGTAGGTTACTTTCTAAATGTAATATGTTAGTTACTAGTTACCTGTCCAAAATTCTAATCAGTAACATAACTTTTGGATTACCCCAAACTCAGTAATGTAATCTGATTTCATTCCGTTACTTTTAGGTTACTTCTCCTTAAGAGGCATTAGAAGAAGACAAAAAGGTATGTTACCAATTGAACAACATCTATCGCAGGATGATTAAATGTTAAAGTTTACAAAGCTGGCCATAAATGGATGTTAAATTTTACTTTATGGGTTGGTTATGTAGGCTTCTTCTAAACCATCGCTTTCTACTACATATAATAACATGATTAAATCATATCTTTACATTAAAAACCAAAGTCTATCAGAATTCCAGTCATTCCAATAAATGTTATACCCCTTGAGCTTCAAGAATAGGACTTGGAAATATGGAAGTAGAGATTACCCAAATAGTTTTACCTGAGGAAGGACTTATCAGCCAGCCCTACTCTGTTGTTTATGATGTTGTTGTCATGGAGGACTGATTGGTCTCATTGATTGGAGGTGAAATGAATGCTGTGCTCATGGAATGGATTTGAGCACTACTGAAAAGGGCTGTTTACATGTGAAGAATGAATGCCATAAGCAAATGCAGCAATAGGCCTCTTGTTTACCTTTTTGTTGTTGACACAACCATGATAATATGCAGCTGTTTAAAGGGCAAATCCACAGATGAAACAATAACAAAACGGTTGCCCCGCCTCTGTTTTGGTACAAACCTGGAGAAATGTAACTTCTCTCAGACTAATAGTCAGAGCTGTGGATGCAAGAACTGACCATCCATAATATCAACATTATTTTAACCATGTTGTGAGGCTATACATTGTTTGTTTACATTTACAATGTTTACCAACATTGGAGAAAAACAAGGTTATATTTTGGGTTCTCATGGAGTTTGACAGTTGAACTAAGATCATGAGAAATTTCTAAGTTCTATTATTCAAGGAACAACACAGTACCAGTCAAAAGTTGGGGCACAACTACTCATTCAAGAATTGTCTTTATTTTATAAAACTATTTTCTACATTGTAGAATAATAGTGAAGACATCAAAACTATGAAATAACTTCAATGGAATCATGAAGTAACCAGAAAGTGTGAAACAAATCAAAAGATTTGCGTTGATTACAGCTTTGCACAATCTTGGCATTCTCTCAACCAGCTTCATGAGGTAGTCACCTGCATTTAAATTAACAGGTGTGCCTTGTTAAAAGTTTGTTTGTGGAATTTCTTTCCTTCATGCTCCAGAGTGGCGGTCTAAGGCACTGCACCTCAGTGCAAGAGGCATCATTATAGTCCCTGGTTCAAATCAAGGCTGTATCACATCAGCCGTGATTGGGAGTCCCATAGGGCGGCGCACAATTGGCTCAGCGCCGTCCGGGTTTGGCCAGGGTAGGTCGTCATTATAAGAATTTGTTCTTAACTGACTACCCTAGTTAAATATATAAATAAAATGCATTTGATCCAATCAGTTGTTGTGACAAGGTAGGGGTGGCACACAGAAGATTGGTAAAATAACAATCTTCTGTATACCACTGCTACCTTGTCACAACACAATTAATTGGATCAAACGCATTAAGAAGGAAAGAAATTCCACAAATCAACTTTTAACAAGGCACACCTGTTAATTGAAATGCATTCCAGGTGACTACCTCATGAAGCTGGTTGAGAGAATGCCAAGAGTGTGCAAAGCTGCCATCAAGACAAAGGGTGGCTACTTTGAAGAATCTCAAACCTCAAATATATTTTGGTTTGTTTAACACTTTTTTTGTTACTACATGATTCCATATTTGTTATTTCATAGTTGTGATGTCTTCACTATTCTAGAATGTAGAAAAAAGTAAAAATGTATAATAACCCTGGAATGAGTAGGTGTGTCCAAACTGTTGACTGGTAGTATGTATGTACAGCCATGGCCAAAAGTTTTGAGAATGACACAAATATTAATTTTCACAAAGTCTGCTGCCTCAGTCTGTACGATGGCAATTTGCATATACTCCAGAATGTTATGAAGAGTGATCAGATGAATTACAATTAATTGCAAAGTCCCTCTTTGCCATGCAAATGAACTGAATCCCAAAAAAACTTGTCCACTGCATTTCAGCCCTGCCACAAAAGGACCAGCTGACATCATGTCAGTGATTCTCTCTTTTAACACAGGTGTGAGTGTTGACGAGGACAAGGCTGGAGATCACTGTCATGCTGATTGAGTTTGAATAACAGACTGGAAGCTACAAAAAGAGAGGGGTGTTTGGAATTATTGTTCTTCCTCTGTCAACCATGGTTACACATAATTTCTTTGCACAAAAAGGGCTTCACAGGCAAGGATATTGCTGCCAGTAAGATTGCACCTAAATCAACCATTTATCGGATCATCAAGAACTTCAAGGAGAGCGGTTAAATGTTGTGAAGAAGGTTTCAGGTCGCCCAAGACAGTCCAGCAAGCGCCAGGACCGTCTCCTAAAGTTTATTCAGCTGTGGGATCGGGGCACGACCAGAACAGAGACGCACAGTCAGTTGAAGACTTTGGAGGATGGCTTGGTGTCAAGAAGGGCAGCAAAGAAGCCACTTCTCTTCAGGAAAAAACATCAGGGACAGACTGATATTCTGCAAAAGGTACAGGGATTGGACTGCTGAGGACTGGGGTAAAGTCATTTTCTCTGATGAATCCCCTTTCCGATTGTTTGGGGCATCCGGAAAAAAAGCTTGTCCGGAGAAGACAAGGTGAGCGCTACCATCAGTCCTTCTCCCAACCATCCAGGAACAGTTTGGTGATGAACAATGTATTTTCCAGCATGATGGAGCACCTTGCCATAAGGCAAAAGTGATAACTAAGTGGCTCGGGGAACAAAAATGTATATTTTGGGTCCATGGCCAGGAAACTCCCCAGACCTTAATCCCATTGAGAACTTGTGGTCAGTCCTCAAGAGGCAGGTAGACAAACAGAAACCCACAAATTCTGACAAACTCCAAGCACTGATTAAGCAAGAATTGGCTGCCATCAATCAGGATGTGGCCCAGAAGTTAATTGACAGCATGCCAGGGCGGATTGCAGTGGTCTTGAAAAAGACCCACACTATGCAGAGGTTATTCCCTAGGCTGGGATCCACACTATGCAGCTGTTATTCTATATGCTGGGATCCACACTGTTATTCTATAGGCTGGGATCCACACTATGCAGCTGTTATTCCATAGGCTGGGATCCACACTGTGCAGCTGTTATTCTATAGGCTGGGATCCACACCATGCAGTTGTTATTCCATAGGCTGGGATCCACACTATACAGCTGTTATTCTATAGGCTGGGATCCACACCATGCAGCTGTTATTCTATAGGCTGGGATCCACACTATGCAGCTGTTATTCTATAGGCTGGGATCCACACTATGCAGCTGTTATTCTATATGCTGGGATCCACACTATGCAGCTGTTATTCTATAGGCTGGGATCCACACTATGCAGCTGTTATTCTATAGGCTGGGATCCACACTATGCAGCTGTTATTCCATAGGCTGGGATCCACACTATGCAGCTGTTATTCTATAGGCTGGGATCCACACCATGCAGCTGTTATTCCATAGGCTGGGATCCACACTATGCAGCTGTTATTCTATAGGATGGGATCCACACTATGCAGCTGTTATTCTATAGGCTGGGATCCTCACTATGCAGCTGTTATTCTATAGGCTGGGATCCACACTGTTATTCTATATGCTGGGATCCACACTGTTATTCTATAGGCTGGGATCCACACTGTTATTCTATATGCTGGGATCCACACTATGCAGCTGTTATTCTATAGGCTGGGATCCACACTGTTTATTCTATAGGCTGGGATCCACACTGTTATTCTATAGGATGGGATCCACACTGTTATTCTATAGGCTGGGATCCACACTGTTATTCTATAGGCTGGGATCCACACTGTTATTCTATAGGCTGGGATCCACACTATACAGCTGTTATTCTATAGGATGGGATCCACACTATGCAGCTGTTATTCTATAGGCTGGGATCCACACTGTTATTCTATAGGCTGGGATCCTCACTGTTATTCTATAGGCTGGGATCCACACTGTTATTCTATATGCTGGGATCCACACTGTTATTCTATATGCTGGGATCCACACTGTTATTCTATATGCTGGGATCCACACTGTTATTCTATATGCTGGGATCCACACTATGCAGCTGTTATTCTATAGGCTGGGATCCACACTATGCAGCTGTTATTCTATATGCTGGGATCCACACTATGCAGCTGTTATTCTATATGCTGGGATCCACACTGTTATTCTATATGCTGGGATCCACACTGTTATTCTATATGCTGGGATCCACACTGTTATTCTATATGCTGGGATCCACACTGTTATTCTATAGGCTGGGATCCACACTGTTATTCTATATGCTGGGATCCACACTGTTATTCTATATGCTGGGATCCACACATTTATTCTATAGGCTGGGATCCACACCATGCAGCTGATCTCAATGTCATCATTGAAAAGTGTCAAAGATTTTTTCCCCGCAAAGCATCCTTTCTCAATTTAAAAGTCATCTAGTTTTTCAAAAGTATCAATTCTGATTACAATATGTTTGCTGACAATGTAACGGAATACAGTTACAGTTTTTTTCAGTAATCCCTTACATATTATCCGTTACTCCCCAACCCCTGACCTGACAGGTGGATGGATTATCTTGACCTGACAGGTGGATGGATTATCTTGACCTGACAGGTGGATGGATTATCTTGACCTGACAGGTGGATGGATTATCTTGACAAAGGAGAAATGCTCAAAAAACAGGGATGTAAACAAATTTGTGAACATTTGAGAGAAATAAGCTTTTTGTGCATATGTACAATTTCTGGGATCGTTTATTTCAACTCATGAAATATGGGACCAAGACTTTACATGTTGTGTTTATATTTTTGTTCAGTGTATATAATTTCTGTTCCCCTTCATTGATACTCTGTAATATATATATAGTCGATGTTCCTGTCCATTGATGTTGTGTCATTGAGTCTGGTCTGATGAATGTTAATATCCCCGCATATGGATGAGGCCAGATAACTGCTTGGAGGGCTGTGATTGGTTGAGCCAGTAGGACACAATAGAGCCTCTTCCTTTGTGGTGTCCAGGTGCAGACACTTCAAGGCATGAAGAGAGGTGGGGGCTCTGTCCTCTTCTACACACAACACTGCAACAAACACACCGGATCACCCACAGAAGAACAAACAGTCCAGGAAGGAGGCACTCTCCTCCAGCCTATTTTAAACAATACATTACCACCCAGTACAATGATTGTGCTTTATTTTATCTTTATTTTATCTCAAAGACTTTAAATGCCCACATCATTTTCTTGGAATAAAACAGAAAAAAACTAAACCATATATACTGTAAACATTCACATTTGATTAAAAGGTATCCCCTAGTTAGTAAACGTACCACAAAAGAGCACAGTTGATTATGAACAGAAAAAAAATGAACCTGTATAGCAGTGGCTCTCCAAACCTTAACCTTTGCATTTTGAAGTTGATCTATGTTCAATTAATCAGCTCGTCCCAAATGGCACCCTATTCCCAATAGTGCTCTACTTTTGACCAGGGCCTATAGGGCTCAGGTCAAAGGTAGTGCCATATATAGGGGCTAGAGAGTGCCATTCGGACACATGATTTCCCAACCCTCCTGGGGAAACACCAGGCTGCAAGTATTAGTTCTAGCTCTGCCCTATTTGACACCTAGGTCAGCTGACCAAGGGTTTGGCGGTGAGGTAATCAGGTGTGTTAGTATAGGGCTGGAACAAAGATGTGGACTGTCTGGTCTCCCAAGAAGAAGGTTGAGACGCTGTTGTAGGACAATTCGAAGTACTGTACCACCATGAAGCATGATAGCAGACCGAGGACTGCACACGGATACATCCCGATCCTCCAAGGATGCACTTGCACACTCCACATCGTGGGTTTAAAGGCTAGAGGGAGTTTCCACCATTGTGAAATCCATGACCGTTTGCACCTGTGCACTTCGGAAGAAGGGTAGAGAATCGGGACACAGTCAACCTCTCCATCCTTGCCTCATAAAGGTCTAGCTCATCAAAGAGAGTCAACCTGTCCTTCTCTGATTCATTAAGAAATGTGATTCCTTATCCCTCCATGATAGATGAACCTAACCTGAGGACTAGTGTTTTTCCTTCCCCACTCATGGTGATAGATGAACCTAACCTGAGGACTAGTGTTTTTCCTTCCCCGTCCATCGTGATGATAGATGAACCTAACCTGAGGACTAGTGTTTTTCCTCCCCCGTCCATCGTGATGATAGATGAACCTAACCTGAGGACTAGTGTTTTTCCTTCCCCACTCATGATGATAGATGAACCTAACCTGAGGACTAGTGTTTTTCCTTCCCCACTCGTGATGATAGATGAACCTAACCTGAGGACTAGTGTAAGATCCAAAGCTAGGGCCTATCAAGCCTTTAGCTCTGTGGACGAATGTGGTCTTGAGGCACTCAAATGACTCTGGTTCGATACCCGGTTTGTTTGGTCACGTCTAGAATGAATAAACACAAACCTCATGCAGTCCTTCAGCAAATTAGAAGGACTGGACTCCCCAGCACCCTGTTCCCTATATAGTGCACTACTTTAGATCAGGGCCCATTAGCACCTTGTTCCCTATATAGTACACTAGGGTACCATTCCCGATGCAGACGTGGTGAACACTATTGCCTGGTGGAGAGATGACGTCACAACAGGATCTGATGTCAAGGCACTTCCCCAGAGAGAGAGGATCTTGTCTTTTCAGTGTCTGTGAGGCACCAACATATTAAACTAGATAATAAAACAGAATAATGGCATTATTAAACACTTGGCTAGTTCAGAGAACCTGATTTCTAAATAATAATAATAACACTGTTTATTTGGTAGGTTGGTGTCACATTTAAGCTGGCGAGCCTGGTCTATTGCTGGGCTGTCTGCATCTGGTAGTCCCTTTTGATTAGAAACTCATCTGGCTTTTGAAACGCAGCACTAACTGTGAGATATACAGGAAGGTATCCTGGTACACAGATTAAGCCTAGTCCTCTATCAAACACCAATCTCATTTGAGAATCTTCATTGAAAGTGTTGTTTTTTTTCATCCAGGAAAATGGCTTAATTTCTGTTCGGAAAACTGGTCACAACTGTGGAGCCGTTGCAGTGTCACCCCGCTGTTCTACTGGCCATCAGGAGAAACTATTGTTAACAGGTCATTATCTAGCCCTAACTGGACTACTGTTAACATGTCATTATCTAGCCCTAACTGGACTACTGTTAACATGAGATCATTATCTAGCCCTAACTGGACTACTGTTAACATGTCATTATCTAGCACTAACTGATCATTATGTCATTATCTAGCCCTAACTGGACTACTGTTAACATGTCATTATCTAGCCCTAACTGGACTACTGTTAACAGAGATCATTATCTGTTAACAGTCATTATCTAAACTGGGCTACTGTTAACATGTCATTATCTAGCCCTAACTGGACTACTGTTAACATGTCATTATCTAGCCCTAACTGGACTACTGTTAACATGTCATTATCTAGCCCTAACTGGACTACTGTTAACAGAGATCATTATCTAGCCCTAACTGGACTACTGTTAACAGAGATCATTATCTAGCCCTAACTGGACTACTGTTAACATGTCATTATCTAGCCCTAACTGGACTACTGTTAACAGAGATCATTATCTAGCCCTAACTGGACTACTGTTAACATGTCATTATCTAGCCCTAACTGGACTACTGTTAACATGTCATTATCTAGCCCTGGAACTGTTAACAGACTACTGTTAACACTGTTAACAGATCATTATCTAGCCCTAACTGGACTACTGTTAACAGAGATCATTATCTAGCCCTAACTGGACTACTGTTAACAGAGATCATTATCTAGCCCTAACTGGACTACTGTTAACATGGTCATTATCTAGCCCTAACTGGACTACTGTTAACATGTCATTATCTAGCCCTAACTGGACTACTGTTAACATGATTATCTAGCCCTAACTGGACATTATCTTATCTAGCCCTAACTGGACTACTGTTAACATGTCAGATCAACAGAGATTATCTAGCCCTAACTGGACTACTACTGTTAACAACATGTCATTATCTAGCCCTAACTGGACTACTGTTAACATAGATCATTATCTAGCCCTAACTGGAGTACTGTTAACATGTCATTATCTAGCCCTAACTGGACTACTGTTAACATGTCATTATCTAGCCCTAACTGGACTACTGTTAACATGTCATTATCTAGCCCTAACTGAACTACTGTTAACAGGTCATTATCTAGCCCTAACTGGACTACTGTTAACATGTCATTATCTAGCCCTAACTGGACTACTGTTAACATGTCATTATCTAGCCCTAACTGGACTACTGTTAACAGAGATCATTATCTAGCCCTAACTGGACTACTGTTAACATGTCATTATCTAGCCCTAACTGGACTACTGTTAACATGTCATTATCTAGCCCTAACTGGACTACTGTTAACATGTCATTATCTAGCCCTAACTGGACTACTGTTAACATGTCATTATCTAACTGCCTGTTAACTAACTGGACTACTGTTAACATGTCATTATCTAGCCCTAACTGGACTACTGTTAACATGTCATTATCTAGCCCTATCTAGCCCTAACTGGACTACTGTTAACATGTCATTATCTAGCCCTAACTGGACTACTGTTAACATGTCATTATCTAGCCCTAACTGGACTACTGTTAACATGTCATTATCTAGCCCTAACTGGACTACTGTTAACATGTCATTATCTAGCCCTAACTGGACTACTGTTAACAGAGATCATTATCTAGCCCTAACTGGACTACTGTTAACAGAGATCATTATCTAGCCCTACACTGGCTAGATAATGAGACCAGATACTGCTGGATGTGGTGTTGCAGGGCCAGTGCTGTTCATTGACTACAGCTCAGCGTTCAACACCATAGTGCTCACGAAGCTAAGGACCCTGGGACTAAACGCCTCCCTCTGCAACTGGATCCTGGACTTCCTGACGGGCCTCCCACAGGTGGTGAGGGTTGGCAACAACATATCCACCACGCTGATGTTCAACACAGGTTCAGTCCCCTCCTGTACACCCTGTTCAGCCACGACTGCATGGCCAAACTACTCCAACAGTTTGCTGACGACACAACGGTGCTAGGCCTGATCACCCACAACGATGAGAAAGCCTATAGGGAGGAGGCCAGAGACCTGGCAGTGTGGTGCCAGGACAACAACCTCAACTTCACCAAGACAACGGAGCTGATTGTGGACTATGGGAAACTGAGCACACCCCCATTCACATCAACAGGGCTGTTGTGGAGCGGGTCGAGAGCTTCAAGTTGCTCGGTGTCCACATCACTGAAGATCTATCCTGGTCCACACACACCAACACAGTCGTGTAGGGGGCACGACAATGGCTCTTCACCCTCAGGAGGCTGAAAAGATTGGCATTGGCTTTCAGATCCTCAAAAAGCTCTACAGCTGCACCATCGAGAGCATCCTGACCGGTTGCATCACCCCCTGGTATGGCAGCTGCTTGATATCCGACCGTAAGGCGCTACAGAGGGTAGTGGGTACGGCCCAGTACATCACCGGGGCCAAGCTTCCTGTCATCCAGGGCCTCTATACCAGGCGGTGTCAGAAGAAGGCCCTACAAATTGTCAAACACTACAGCTACATAGACTGTTCTCTCTACTGCCGCATAGCAAGCGCTACCGATGCACCAAGTCTGGAACCAACAGGACCCTGAACAGCTTCTACCTTCAAGCCATAAGATAGTTAGTCTGGGTAGCTATTGGTTAACTATTTAACTATCTGCATTGACCCTTTTTGCAAACACTGTTTATTTACTCTTCATATTCGCTGCTGCTGTTTATTATCTATCCTGTTGCCTGGTCACTTTATCCCTACCTACATGTACATATCTACCTCGACTACCTCGTACCCCTGCACACTACCCCGTGTATATAGCCTCGTTACTCATTGACTTGGTACTTGTACCCTATGTATATAGCCAAGTTAACGTTACTTATTGTGTATTTATTATTACTTTTATTATTGTATGTTATTACTTTTCTATTATTTTTCTATTTTCTCTCTCTGCATTGTGGGGAAGCATTTCACTGTTAGTCTACACCTGTTTACGAAGCATGTGACGAATAGAATTGGATTTGATTATTCCCATAGATTATAATGTAGTAGTGCTCTATGTAGGGGATAGGGAGCCATTTTGGAGGAAATAAATGTATAACGTAGATTTGACTTGGGCAAAGTCTATATAGTTGCCTATATAGTTCACTACTTTAGACCAGGGCCCATTAGGTAGTGCACTAATATAGTTCACTATTTTAGACCAAGGCCCATTAGGTAGTGCACTATATAGTGAATAGGGTGTCAATTGGGACACCCACTTGATTCTCATATGCAGTTTACCCACAATTCCCTTTTGTCTATTTACAAACGCATAAATATATATAATATTGCCCACAAGTAGGCATCATTTGTCCATCCAAACAATTATACAAATAATAAACAATTAAAACACACAATAAAATAACTTGTACACAAATAAAATGTAGATGATTTTTTTCTAAAACTATATATTCCTTTGGAGTGTGTTGATCTGGAGCAGTAATGGTGGTGTGGAGTAGAGCCCTGGGGGGAATGGAGCCTTAAGGGAGTAGAGCCCTGGGGGGGAATGAAGCCTTAAGGGAGTAGAGCCCTGGGGGGAATGGAGCCTTAAGGGAGTAGAGCCCTGGGGGAATGGAATGGAGGGGAATGAAGCCTTAAGGGAGTAGAATGCCTTAAGGGAGTAGAGCCCTGGGGGAATGGAGCCTTAAGGGAGTAGAACCCTGGGGGAATGGAGCCTTAAGGGGGGGAGCCTTAATGGAGCCTAGAGCCCTGGGGGGAATGGAGCCTTAAGGGAGTAGAGCCCTGGGGGGAATGGAGCCTTAAGGGAGTAGAGCCCTGGGGGGAATGGAGCCTTAAGGGAGTAGAGCCCTGGGGGGAATGGAGCCTTAAGGGAGTAGAGCCCTGGGGGGAATGGAGCCTTAAGGCCCTGGGGGAATGTAGAGCCCTGGGGGGAATGGAGCCTTAAGGGAGTAGAGCCCTGGGGGGAATGGAGCCTTAAGGGAGTAGAGCCCTGGGGGGAATGGAGCCTTAAGGGAGTAGAGCCCTGGGGGGAATGGAGCCTTAAGGGAGTAGAGCCGCTGTGGAATAGAGAGCTGGGACAGTAGAGCCCTAGGTGGAGTAGAACCCTCACCCTCAGGGGAGTACAGCCTTCAGAAGAGTAGAACCCTCAGGACAGTAGAGCCCTAGGTGGAGTAGAACCCTTAGGACAGTAGAGCCCTAGGTGGAATAGAACCCTTAGGACAGTAGAGCCCTAGGTGGAGTAGAACCCTCAGGACAGTAGAGACCTAGGTGGAATAGAGCCCTTGGGGAGTAGAGCCCTCGGGAGAGTAGAGCCCTCACCCTCAGAGGAGCTGAGCCCAGTAGAATAGAGCCTTCAGAATAGTAGAGCCCTAGGCGAGTAGACTTCTCGGACAGTAGAACCCTGAGTGTCTTTAGTCAGGTGACGTCTCTGTAGCGCGGAGCCAGGTCATGGGGACAGGGCCAGGTCAGGTCAGAGGCCCGCTTCACATCCTCTACACTCCTAGAGAGCTACTGGGTGTGCAGACAGTTATAGCACACGTAATAGCTCTCCAGGAGGAAGGTTGGCCACCCCTTCTCTTCACTAACATTCAAACCAAATGGAAATGAGAAAAGAGAGACGATCCCAGGTTTGTTGTCACCTAAGACTCTAGAACAAAGAGTGTTGACTTAGGACTCGGAGACCTACTATGAGAGTGCTGAGTTAGGTCTCGGGGGCCTGCTCTGAGAGTGCTGAGTTAGGACTCAGGGGCCTCCTCTGAGAGTGCTGAGTTAGGACTCAGGGGCCTGCTCTGAGAGTGCTGAGTTAGGACTCAGGGGCCTGCTCTGAGAGTGCTGAGTTAGGACTCAGGGGCCTGCTCTTATAGTGCTGAGTTAGGACTCAGGGGCCTGCTCTGAGAGTGCTGAGTTAGGACTCAGGGGCCTGCTCTTATAGTGCTGAGTTAGGACTCACGGGCCTGCTCTGAGAGTGCTGAGTTAGGACTCAGGGGCCTCCTCTGAGAGTGCTGAGTTAGGACTCAGGGGCCTGCTCTTATAGTGCTGAGTTAGGACTCACGGGCCTGCTCTGAGAGTGCTGAGTTAGAACTCAGGGGCCTGCTCTGAGAGGGAGTTGAGCAGGTTCTTGTAGGCGGGGGAGTTCATGTATCGGGGGTAGGAGTCTCTTTGCATCAGCGTGTAGATCTGCACCTGAGCATCAACGAAGGTCTGGGACGACGGCTCCAACATGTTCTTGTTGATCACCTCCCGAACACGGGAGTCCAGACTCACCTGGGGAAACACAGCATGAAGAGACTAGATACATATAATATCACATGAAGAAGAAGGAGGAGAAGTCTTACTCACCTCTTTGGGTGAGAGGATGGAGATGTAGTCCTCGTAGATGATCCGTGCCTTCTCCTCAATGGAGGTCTTGTTGGTTTCCTTGGTGAACTCCTCACAAGCCAGCCAGAATAACATGTTCTCCTCACTGAACTCTGTACACAGGAACAACCTAAACGCCACTCGGCCAGCAGCGCACGACATCAGTCGGTCAAACGACTGGGCCCAGGAACGGACCTCCTCCAGAGTGGGAGGGGGGCTGCAGAGAACACATACCAATCAGAGAAGAACAGCAGGCACCAGGTAAGGCACTAACACACTGGACTTACATGTGCTGACACCGTTTTACCAACACCAGGCACTAACACACTGGACTTAAAGGGGCTGACACCGTTTCACCAACACCAGGTACTGACACACTGGATTGACAGGGGCTGACACCGTTTCACCAACACCAGGCACTAACACACTGGACTTACAGGGGCTGACACCGTTTCACCAACACCAGGCACTAACACACTAGACTTACAGGGGCTGACACCGTTTCACCAACACCAGGTACTAACACACTGGACTGACACCGTTTCACCAACACCAGGCACTAACACACTGGACTTACAGGGGCTGACACCGTTTCACCAACACCAGGCACTAACACACTGGACTGACACCGTTTCACCAACACCAGACACTAACACACTGGACTTACAGGGGCTGACACCGTTTCACCAACACCAGGTACTAACACACTGGACTTACAGGGGCTGAACACCAGGTACTTTCACCAACACCAGGTACTAACACACTGGACTGACACCGTTTCACCAACACCAGGTACTAACACACTGGACTGGGGCTGACACCGTTTCACCAACACCAGGTACTAACACACTGGACTTACAGGGGCTGACACCGTTTCACCAACACCAGGTACTAACACACTGGACTTAAAGGGGCTGACACAGTTTCACCAACACCAGGCACTAACACACTGGACTTACAGGGGCTGACACCGTTTCACCAACACCAGGTACTAACACACTGGACTTACAGGGGCTGACACAGTTTCACCAACACCAGGTACTAACACACTGGACTTACAGGGGCTGACACAGTTTCACCAACACCAGGTACTAACACACTGGACTTAAAGGGGCTGACACCGTTTCACCAACACCAGACACTAACACACTGGACTTACAGGGGCTGACACCGTTTCACCAACACCAGACACTAACACACTGGACTTACAGGGGCTGACACCGTTTCACCAACACCAGGCACTAACACACTGGACTGACAGGGGCTGACACCGTTTCACCAACACCAGGTACTAACACACTGGACTGACACCGTTTCACCAACACCAGGCACTAACACACTGGACTTACAGGGGCTGACACCGTTTCACCAACACCAGGCACTAACACACTGGACTGACACCGTTTCACCAACACCAGACACTAACACACTGGACTTACAGGGGCTGACACCATTTCACCAACACCAGGCACTAACACACTGGACTTACAGGGGCTGACACCGTTTCACCAACACCAGGTACTAACACACTGGACTGACACCGTTTCTCCAACACCAGGTACTAACACACTGGACTGACACCGTTTCACCAACACCAGGTACTAACACACTGGACTTACAGGGGCTGACACCGTTTCACCAACACCAGGTACTAACACACTGGACTTAAAGGGGCTGACACCGTTTCACCAACACCAGGCACTAACACACTGGACTTACAGGGGCTGACACCGTTTCACCAACACCAGGTACTAACACACTGGACTTACAGGGGCTGACACAGTTTCACCAACACCAGGTACTAACACACTGGACTTAAAGGGGCTGACACAGTTTCACCAACACCAGGCACTAACACACTGGACTTACAGGGGCTGACACCGTTTCACCAACACCAGGCACTAACACACTGGACTTACAGGGGCTGACACCGTTTCACCAACACCAGGTACTAACACACTGGACTGACACTGTTTCACCAACACCAGGCACTAACACACTGGACTTACAGGGGCTGACACCGTTTCACCAACACCCGACACTAACACACTGGACAGACACCGTTTCACCAACACCAGGTACTAACACACTGGACATACAGGGGCTGACACCGTTTCACCAACACCAGGTACTAACACACTGGACTGACATGGGCTGACACCGTTTCACCAACACCAGGCACTAACACACTGGACTTAAAGGGGCTGACACCGTTTCACCAACACCAGACACTAACACACTGGACTTAAAGGGGCTGACACTGTTTCACCAACACCAGACACTAACACACTGGACTGACACCGTTTCACCGACAACCAGGTACTAACACACTGGACTGACAGTGGCTGACACCGTTTCACCAACACCAGGCACTAACACACTGGACTGACACCGTTTCACCAACACCAGGCACTAACACACTGGACTTAAAGGGGCTGACACCGTTTCACCAACACCAGACACTAACACACTGGACTTACAGGGGCTGACACCGTTTCACCAACACCAGACACTAACACACTGGACTTACAGGGGCTGACACCGTTTCACCAACACCAGGTACTAACACACTGGACTTACATGGGCTGACACCGTTTCACCAACACCAGGCACTAACACAATGGACTGACACCGTTTCACCAACACCAGGCACTAACACACTGGACTTACAGGGGCTGACACCGTTTCACCAACACCAGGCACTAACACACTGGACTGACACCGTTTCACCAACACCAGGTACTAACACACTGGACTTAAAGGGGCTGACACCGTTTCACCAACACCAGGCACTAACACACTGGACTTACAGGGACTGACACCGTTTCACCAACACCAGGCACTAACACACTGGACTTACAGGTGCTGACACCGTTTCACCAACACCAGGTACTAACACACTGGACTTAAAGGGGCTGACACCGTTTCACCAACACCAGGCACTAACACACTGGACTTACAGGGGCTGACACCGTTTCACCAACACCAGGCACTAACACACTGGACTTACAGGGGCTGACACCGTTTCACCAACACCAGGCACTAACACACTGGACTTACAGGGGCTGACACCGTTTCACCAACACCAGGTACTAACACACTGGACTTACAGGGGCTGACACAGTTTCACCAACACCAGGTACTAACACACTGGACTTAAAGGGGCTGACACAGTTTCACCAACACCAGGCACTAACACACTGGACTTACAGGGGCTGACACCGTTTCACCAACACCAGGCACTAACACACTGGACTTACAGGGGCTGACACCGTTTCACCAACACCAGGTACTAACACACTGGACTTACAGGGGCTGTTTCACCAACACCAGGCACTAACACACTGGACTTACAGGGGCTGACACACCAGGCACTCACACACTGGACTTACAGGGGCTGACACCGTTTCACCAACACCCGACACTAACACACTGGACAGACACCGTTTCACCAACACCAGGTACTAACACACTGGACTTACAGGGGCTGACACCGTTTCACCAACACCAGGTACTAACACACTGGACTGACAGGGGCTGACACCGTTTCACCAACACCAGGCACTAACACACTGGACTTAAAGGGGCTGACACCGTTTCACCAACACCAGGCTACTAACACACTGTACTTAAAGGGGCTGACACCGTTTCACCAACACCAGACACTAACACACTGGACTTAAAGGGGCTGACACTGTTTCACCAACACCAGGCACTAACACACTGGACTGACACCGTTTCACCGACAACCAGGTACTAACACACTGGACTGACAGTGGCTGACACCGTTTCACCAACACCAGGCACTAACACACTGGACTGACACCGTTTCACCAACACCAGGCACTAACACACTGGACTTAAAGGGGCTGACACCGTTTCACCAACACCAGACACTAACACACTGGACTTACAGGGGCTGACACCGTTTCACCAACACCAGACACTAACACACTGGACTTACAGGGGCTGACACCGTTTCACCAACACCAGGTACTAACACACTGGACGTACAGGGGCTGACACCGTTTCACCAACACCAGGTACTAACACACTGGACTGACACCGTTTCACCAACACCAGGCACTAACACACTGGACTTACATGGGCTGACACCGTTTCACCAACACCAGGCACTAACACACTGGACTGACACCGTTTCACCAACACCAGGCACTAACACACTGGACTTACAGGGGCTGACACCGTTTCACCAACACCAGGCACTAACACACTGGACTGACACCGTTTCACCAACACCAGGTACTAACACACTGGACTTAAAGGGGCTGACACCGTTTCACCAACACCAGGCACTAACACACTGGACTTACAGGGACTGACACCGTTTCACCAACACCATGCACTAACACACTGGACTTACAGGGGCTGACACCGTTTCACCAACACCAGGTACTAACACACTGGACTTAAAGGGGCTGACACCGTTTCACCAACACCAGGCACTAACACACTGGACTTACAGGGGCTGACACCGTTTCACCAACACCAGGCACTAACACACTGGACTTACAGGGGCTGACACCGTTTCACCAACACCAGGTACTAACACACTGGACTGACACCGTTTCACCAACACCAGGCACTAACACACTGGACTTAAAGGGGCTGACACCGTTTCACCAACACCAGGCACTAACACACTGGACTTACAGGGGCTGACACCGTTTCACCAACACCAGGCACTAACACACTGGACTTACAGGGGCTGACACCGTTTCACCAACACCAGGCACTAACACACTGGACTTACAGGGGCTGACACCGTTTCACCAACACCAGGCACTAACACACTGGACTTACAGGGGCTGACACCGTTTCACCAACACCAGGCACTAACACACTGGACTGACACCGTTTCACCAACACCAGGCACTAACACACTGCTAGCCATTAAGCCCTTGATCAGTTATCCAATGCACTAATGCAGGGCTACAAACTTGGACTGGAGGTGAGCAACTCAACAGAACTCATCTTTCACATTCTCTACACAGGAATACTGCTGTGACTAACCTGTCCTCGCAGTCGGCCGTTCCCTCAGCCTTGAGGTCGTAGGACGCCCGGCGGTTCCTCTCCTCACGCTCCTCGTTCCTATAGGAGAGAACGGTGGGCAACAGGACAGAGATCAGACGACATCTAGTACTGAATATATATGATGTACCAGGTTACACATGTCTTCACTGACCCTATCAGCCTCATAATGATGCACATCCAGTCAACTGTGTGGTGATGTACTGTAGGGTGATGTACTGTAGGGTGATGTACTGTAGGGTGATGTACTGTAGTGTACTGTAGGGTGATGTACTGTAGTGTACTGTAGGGTGATGTAGTGTACTGTAGGGTGATGTACTGTAGGGTGACTGTAGTGTACTGTAGGGTGATGTACTGTAGTGTACTGTAGGGTGATGTACTGTAGGGTGATGTACTGTAGGGTGATGTACTGTAGTGTACTGTAGGGTGATGTACTGTAGTGTATTGTAGGGTGATGTACTGTAGGGTGATGTACTGTAGGGTGATGTACTGTAGTGTACTGTAGGGTGATGTACTGTAGTGTACTGTAGGGTGATGTACTGTAGTGTACTGTAGGGTGATGTACTGTAGGGTGATGTACTGTAGGGTGATGTGTAGATGAAGGGTGATGTGTAGATGAAGGGTGCTGTGTGGATGAAGGGTGCTGTGTGGATGAAGGGTGCTGTGTGGATGAAGGGTGCTGTGTGGATGAAGGGTGCTGTGTGGATGAAGGGTGCTGTGTAGATTAACTTGTATTGTAGGATGATGTACTGTAGTGTATTGTAGGGGGATGTACTGTAGGATGATGTACTGTAGTGTACTGTAGGGTGATGTACTGTAGTGTATTGTAGGGGGATGTACTGTAGGGTGATGTACTGTAGTGTACTGTAGGGGGATGTACTGTAGGGTGATGTACTGTAGTGTACTGTAGGGTGATGTATTGTAGGGGGATGTACTGTAGGGTGATGTACTGTAGTGTATTGTAGGGGGATGTACTGTAGGGTGATGTACTGTAGTGTACTGTAGGCTGATGTACTGTAGTGTACTGTAGGGTGATGTACTGTAGTGTACTGTAGGGTGATGTACTGTAGTGTACTGTAGGGTGATGTACTGTAGTGTACTGTAGGGTGATGTACTGTAGGATGATGTACTGTAGTGTACTGTAGGATGATGTACTGTAGGGTGATGTAGTGTAGGATGATGTACTGTAGTGTATTGTAGGGGGATGTACTGTAGTGTATTGTAGGATGATGTACTGTAGTGTATTGTAGGGGAATGTACTGTAGGATGATGTACTGTAGTGTATTGTAGGGGGATGTACTGTAGTGTATTGTAGGGGGATGTACTGTAGGATGATGTACTGTAGTGTACTGTAGGATGATGTACTGTAGTGTATTGTAGGGGGATGTACTGTAGTGTACTGTAGGGTGATGTACTGTAGGATGATGTACTGTAGTGTATTGTAGGGGGATGTACTGTAGTGTATTGTAGGGGGATGTACTGTAGGATGATGTACTGTAGTGTATTGTAGGGGGATGTACTGTAGGGTGATGTACTGTAGGGTGATGTACTGTAGGGTGATGTACTGTAGGGTGATGTGGTATGGGGGCTGTGCTTTGGCAAAGTGGGTGGGGTTCTATCCTTCCTGTTTGGCCCTGTCCGGGGGTGTCCTCGGATGGGGCCACAGTGTCTCCTGACCCCTCCTGTCTCAGCCTCCAGTATTTATGCTGCAGTAGTTTATGTGTCGGGGGGCTGGGGTCAGTTTGTTATATCTGGAGTACTTCTCCTGTCTTATTCGGTGTCCTGTGTGAATCTAAGTGTGCGTTCTCTAATTCTCTCCTTCTCTCTTTCCTTCTCTCTCTCGGAGGACCTGAGCCCTAGGACCATGCCCCAGGACTACCTGACATGATGACTCCTTGCTGTCCCCAGTCCACCTGGCCATGCTGCTGTTCCAGTTTCAACTTCCACCTGACTGTGCTGCTGCTCCATTTTCAACTGTTCTGCCTTATTATTATTCGACCATGCTGGTCATTTATGAACATTTGAACATCTTGGTCATGTTCTGTTATAATCTCCACCCGGCACAGCCAGAAGAGGACTGGCCACCCCACATAGCCTGGTTCCTCTCTAGGTTTCTTCCTAGGTTTTGGCCTTTCTAGGGAGTTTTTCCTAGCCACCGTGCTTCTACACCTGCATTGCTTGCTGTTTGGGGTTTTAGGCTGGGTTTCTGTACAGCACTTTGAGATATCAGCTGATGTACGAAGGGCTATATAAATACATTTGATTTGATTTGATTTGATGTACTGTAGTGTATTGTAGGATTATGTACTGTAGGGTGATGTACTGTAGGGTGATGTACTGTAGGGTGATGTACTGTAGGGTGATGTACTGTAGGGTGATGTGTAGATGTAGGGTGATGTACTGTAGGGTGATGTACTGTAGGGTGATGTACTGTAGGGTGATGTACTGTAGGGTGCTGTGTAGATGTAGGGTGATGTACTGTAGGGTGATGTACTGTAGGGTGATGTACTGTAGGGTGATGTACTGTAGGGTGATGTACTGTAGGTGATGTGTAGGGTGATGTACTGTAGGGTGATGTACTGTAGGGTGATGTACTGTAGGGTGATGTACTGTAGGGTGATGTACTGTAGGATGATGTCTGCTAAATGACTTAAATGTTAATGTTAAATGTTACTGTAGGGTGATGTACTGTAGGGTGATGTACTGTAGGGTGATGTACTGTAGGGTGATGTACTGTAGGGTGATGTACTGTAGGGTGATGTACTGTAGGGTGATGTACTGTAGGGTGATGTACTGTAGGGTGATGTACTGTAGGGTGATGTACTGTAGGGTGCTGTGTAGATGTAGGGTGATGTACTGTAGGGTGATGTACTGTAGGGTGATGTACTGTAGGGTGATGTACTGTAGGACGATGTACTGTAGGGTGATGTACTGTAGGATGATGTACTGTAGGGTGCTGTAGATGTATGTACTGTAGGGTGATGTACTGTAGGGTGATGTACTGTAGGGTGATGTACTGTAGGGTGATGTACTGTAGGGTGATGTACTGTAGGGTGATGTACTGTAGGGTGATGTACTGTAGGGTGATGTACTGTAGGGTGATGTACTGTAGGATGATGTACTGTAGGGTGATGTACTGTAGGGTGATGTACTGTAGGGTGATGTACTGTAGGGTGATGTACTGTAGGGTGCTGTGTAGATGTAGGGTGATGTACTGTAGGGTGATGTACTGTAGGGTGATGTACTGTAGGATGATGTACTGTAGGTCGATGTACTGTAGGATTATGTACTGTAGGATGATGTACTGTAGGGTGCTGTGTAGATGTAGGGTGATGTACTGTAGGGTGATGTACTGTAGGGTGATGTACTGTAGGGTGCTGTGTAGATGTAGGGTGATGTACTGTAGGGTGATGTACTGTAGGATGATGTACTGTAGGGTGATGTACTGTAGGACGATGTACTGTAGGGTGCTGTGTAGATGTAGGGTGATGTACTGTAGGGTGATGTACTGTAGGGTGATGTACTGTAGGATGATGTACTGTAGGATGATGTACTGTAGGGTGATGTACTGTAGGGTGATGTACTGTAGGATGATGTACTGTAGGGTGATGTACTGTAGGGTGATGTACTGTAGGGTGATGTACTGTAGGATGATGTACTGTAGGGTGATGTGTAGATGTAGGATGATGTACTGTAGGATGATGTACTGTAGGGTGCTGTGTAGAGGAAGGGTGCTGTGTGATGTAGGGTTATGTACTGTAGGGTGCTGTGTGATGTAGGATGATGTACTGTAGGATGATGTACTGTAGGGTGCTGTGTAGATGTAGGATGATGTACTGTAGGATGATGTACTGTAGGGTGATGTACTGTAGGGTGCTGTGCAGATGTAGGATGATGTACTGTAGGATGATGTACTGTAGGGTGCTGTGTAGATGTAGGATGATGTACTGTAGGATGATGTACTGTAGGGTGCTGTGTAGAGTACTGAAGGGTGCTGTGTGATGATGTTATGTACTGTAGGGTGCTGTGTGATGTAGGATGACGTACTGTAGGATGATGTACTGTAGGGTGCTGTGTAGATGTAGGATGATGTACTGTAGGATGATGTACTGTAGGGAGCTGTGCAGATGTAGGATGATGTACTGTAGGATGATGTACTGTAGGGTGCTGTGTAGATGTAGGATGATGTACTGTAGGATGATGTACTGTAGGGTGCTGTGTAGAGGAAGGGTGCTGTGTGATGTAGGGTTATGTACTGTAGGGTGCTGTGTGATGTAGGGTGCTGTACTGTAGGGTGCTGTACTGTAGGGTGCTGTGTAGAGGAAGGGTGCTGTGTGATGAAGTGTGATATGAAGGATGCTGTGTGATGAAGTGTGATATGAAGGGTGCTGTGTGACGTAGTGTGCTGTGTAGGTGTAGGGTGCTGTACTGTAGGGTGCTGTGTAGGTGTAGAGTGCTGTGCTGTAGGGTGATGTACTGTAGGGTGCTGTACTGTAGGGGGATGTGCTGTAGGGTGCTGTGTAGATGTAGGATGATGTACTGTAGGATGATGTACTGTAGGATGATGTACTGTAGGGTGCTGTGTAGATGTAGGGTGACGTACTGTAGGATGATGTACTGTAGGGTGCTGTGTAGATGTAGGGTGATGTACTGTAGGGTGATGTACTGTAGGGTGCTGTGTAGATGTAGGATGATGTACTGTAGGATGATGTACTGTAGGGAGCTGTGCAGATGTAGGATGATGTACTGTAGGATGATGTACTGTAGGGTGCTGTGTAGATGTAGGATGATGTACTGTAGGATGATGTACTGTAGGGTGCTGTGTAGAGGAAGGGTGCTGTGTGATGTAGGGTTATGTACTGTAGGGTGCTGTGTGATGTAGGGTGCTGTACTGTAGGGTGCTGTACTGTAGGGTGCTGTGTAGAGGAAGGGTGCTGTGTGATGAAGTGTGATATGAAGGATGCTGTGTGATGAAGTGTGATATGAAGGGTGCTGTGTGACGTAGTGTGCTGTGTAGGTGTAGGGTGCTGTACTGTAGGGTGCTGTGTAGGTGTAGAGTGCTGTGCTGTAGGGTGATGTACTGTAGGGTGCTGTACTGTAGGGGATGTGCTGGGTGCTGTGTAGATGTAGGATGATGTACTGTAGGATGATGTACTGTAGGATGATGTACTGTAGGGTGCTGTGTAGATGTAGGGTGACGTACTGTAGGATGATGTACTGTAGGGTGCTGTGTAGATGTAGGGTGATGTACTGTAGGGTGATGTACTGTAGGGTGCTGTGTAGATGTAGGATGATGTACTGTAGGATGATGTACTGTAGGATGATGTACTGTAGGGTGCTGTGTAGATGTAGGGTGACGTACTGTAGGATGATGTACTGTAGGGTGCTGTGTAGATGTAGGGTGATGTACTGTAGGGTGATGTACTGTAGGGTGACGTACTGTAGGATGATGTACTGTAGGATGATGTACTGTAGGGTGCTGTGTAGATGTAGGGTGACGTACTGTAGGATGATGTACTGTAGGGTGCTGTGTAGATGTAGGATGATGTACTGTAGGATGATGTACTGTAGGATGATGTACTGGAGGGTGCTGTGTAGATGTAGGGTGCTGTGTAATGTAGGGTGCTGTGTTATGTAGGGTGTTGTGTGATGTAGGGTGCTGTGTGATGTAGGGTGCTGTGTGATGGATGGTGCTGTGTGATGTAGGGTGCTGTGTGATGGATGGTGCTGTGTGATGTAGGGTGTTGTGTGATGGATGGTGCTGTGTGATGTAGGGTGCTGTGTGATGTAGGGTGCTGTGTGATGTAGGGTGTTGTGTGATGGATGGTGCTGTGTGATGTAGGGTGCTGTGTGATGGATGGTGCTGTGTGATGGATGGTGCTGTGTGATGTAGGGTGCTGTGTGATGTAGGGTGTTGTGTGATGGATGGTGCTGTGTGATGGATGGTGCTGTGTGATGGATGGTGCTGTGATGTAGGGTGCTGTGTGATGTAGGGTGCTGTGTGATGGATGGTGCTGTGTGATGTAGGGTGCTGTGTGATGTAGGGTGCTGTGTGATGGATGGTGCTGTGTGATGTATGTAGGGTGCTGACAGTGATGTAGGGTGCTGTGTGATGTAGGGTGCTGTGTGATGTAGGTGCTGTGTGATGGATGGTGCTGTGTGATGTAGGGTGCTGTGTGATGTAGGGTGCTGTGTGATGTAGGGTGTTGTGTGATGTAGGGTGCTGTGTGATGTAGGGTGCTGTGTGATGGATGGTGCTGTGTGATGTAGGGTGCTGTGTGATGGATGGTGCTGTGTGATGGATGGTGCTGTGTGATGTAGGGTGTTGTGTGATGGATGGTGCTGTGTGATGTAGGGTGCTGTGTGATGTAGGGTGCTGTGTGATGGATGGTGCTGTGTGATGGATGGTGTTGTGTGATGGATGGTGCTGTGTGATGTAGGGTGCTGTGTGATGGATGGTGCTGTGTGATGGATGGTGCTGTGTGATGTAGGGTGTTGTGTGATGGATGGTGTTGTGTGATGGATGGTGCTGTGTGATGGATGGTGCTGTGTGATGTAGGGTGTTGTGTGATGGATGGTGTTGTGTGATGGATGGTGCTGTGTGATGTAGGGTGCTGTGTGATGGATGGTGCTGTGTGATGGATGGTGCTGTGTGATGTAGGGTGCTGTGTGATGTAGGGTGCTGTGTGATGTAGGGTGCTGTGTGATGTAGGGTGCTGTGTGATGTAGGGTGTTGTGTGATGTAGGGTGCTGTGTGATGGATGGTGCTGTGTGATGGATGGTGCTGTGTGATGTAGGGTGCTGTGTGATGTAGTGTGCTGTGTGATGTAGGGTGCTGTGTGATGTAGGGTGCTGTGTGATGGATGGTGCTGTGTGATGTAGGGTGTTGTGTGATGGATGGTGCTGTGTGATGTAGGGTGCTGTGTGATGAATGGTGCTGTGTGATGGATGGTGCTGTGTGATGTAGGGTGCTGTGTGATGTAGGGTGCTGTGTGATGTAGGGTGCTGTGTGATGTAGGGTGCTGTGTGATGGATGGCGCTGTGTGATGTAGGGTGCTGTGACAGATGATGGTGCTGTGTGATGTAGGGTGCTGTGTGATGTAGGGTGCTGTGTGATGTAGGGTGCTGTGTGATGGATGGTGCTGTGTGATGTAGGGTGCTGTGTGATGTAGGGTGCTGTGTGATGTAGGGTGCTGTGTGATGTAGGGTGTTGTGTGATGTAGGGTGCTGTGTGATGTAGGGTGCTGTGTGATGTAGGGTGTTGTGTGATGGATGGTGCTGTGTGATGGATGGTGCTGTGTGATGTAGGGTGTTGTGTGATGTAGGGTGCTGTGTGATGTAGGGTACTAGAAGTGCATGACAGAGTGTGCATCCCAAATGGCACCCTATTCCACATAGGATTTTAATCAAAAGTAGTGCACTATAAAGGGAATCGGGTGCTGTCTGGGATGAATCCATACTGTTCGCACCAGGAACAGCTACAGCAGCAGCACCAGCAGAAGCAACAGGCGTTGTTCCCTCTCTGGTTCCCCTGGTTCTGATTCCCCTGGTTCTGGTTCCCCTGGTTCTGGCTCTGGTTAGGGTCCTGCTGGGTCGGTGCCGTGCCACCCGCCATCGACTCCTGCTGCACCGACATCTGACGCTTTCGCATCTCCATACGCTCTGATCCCATGGGCTGGAGGGACACAGAGACACAGAGGGTTAGAGCCCATGGGCTGGAGGGACACAGAGACACAGAGGGTTAGAGCCCATGGGCTGGAGGGACACAGAGACACAGAGGGTTAGAGCCCATGGGCTGGAGGAACACAGAGATACAGAGGGTTAGAGCCCATGGGCTGGAGGGACACAGAGACACAGAGGGTTAGAGCCCATGGGCTGGAGGGACACAGAGACACAGAGGGTTAGAGCCCATGGGCTGGAGGGACACAGAGATACAGAGAGTTAGAGCCCATGGGCTGGAAAGACACAGAGATACAGAGGGTTAGAGCCCATGGGCGGGAGGGACACAGAGATACAGAGGGTTAGAGCCCATGGGCTGGAGGGACACAGAGACACAGAGGGTTAGAGCCCATGGGCTGGAGGGACACAGAGACACAGAGGGTTAGAGCCCATGGGCTGGAGGGACACAGAGATACAGAGGGTTAGAACCCATGGGCTGGAGGGACACAGAGATACAGAGGGTTAGAACCCATGGGCTGGAGGGACACAGAGATACAGAGGGTTAGATCCCATTAGCTGGAGGACAAAGAGACAGAGGGTTAGATCCCATTGGCTAGAGGGACACACAGAGGAGTGGGACAGACAGAGCTGATTCCATGGGGCTAAGGACAGACAGACAGACAGACAGACAGACAGATAGACAGACAGACAGACAGACAGACAGACAGACAGACAGACAGACAGACAGACAGACAGACAGACAGACAGACAGACAGACAGACAGACAGACAAGGCTGATCCCATGGGGCTGAGGACAGACAGACAAGGCTGATCCCATGGGGCTGAGGACAGACAGACAGACAGACAGACAGACAGACAGACAGACAGACAGACAGACAGACAGACAGACAGACAGACAGACAGACAGACAAGGCTGATCCCATGGGGCTGATGACAGACAGACAGACAGACAGACAGACAGACAGACAGACAAGACCCAGGGGCAGACAGACAGACAGACAGACCCATGGGGCTGACAGACAGACAGACAGACAGACAGACAGACAGACAAGGCTGATCCCATGGGGCTGATGACAGACAGACAGACAGACAGACAGACAGACAGACAGACAGACAGACAGACAGACAGACAGACAGACAGACAGACAAGGCTGATCCCATGGGGCTGATGACAGACAGACAGACAGACAGACAGACAGACAGACAGACAGACAGACAGACAGACAGACAGACAGACAGACAGACAGACAGACAGACAGACAAGGCTGATCCCATGGGGCTGATGACAGACAGACAGACAGACAGACAGACAGACAGACAGACAGACAGACAGACAGACAGACAGACAGACAGACAGACAAGGCTGATCCCATGGGGCTGATGACAGACAGACAGACAGACAGACAGACAGACAGACAGACAGACAGACAGACAGACAGACAGATAGACAGACAGACAGACAGACAAGGCTGATCCCATGGGGCTGAGGACAGACAGACAGACAGACAGACAGACAGACAGACAGACAGACAGACAGACAGACAGACAGACAAGGCTGATCCCATGGGGCTGAGGACAGACAGACAGACAGACAGACAGACAGACAGACAGACAGACAGACAGACAGACAGACAGACAGATAGACAGACAGACAGACAGACAGACAGACAGACAGACAAGGCTGATCCCATGGGGCTGAGGACAGACAGACAGACAGACAGACAGGGGCTGAGACAGACAGACAGACAGACAGACAAGGCTGATCCCATGGGGCTGAGACAGACAGACAGACAGACAGACAGACAGACAGACAGACAAGGCTGATCCCATGGGGCTGATGACAGACAGACAGACAGACAGACAGACAGACAGACAGACAGACAGACAGACAGACAGACAGACAGACAAGGCTGATCCCATGGGGCTGATGACAGACAGACAGACAGACAGACAGACAGACAGACAGACAGACAGACAGACAGACAGACAGACAGACAGACAGACAGACAAGGCTGATCCCATGGGGCTGATGACAGACAGACAGACAAGGCTGATCCCATGGGGCTGATGACAGACAGACAGACAAGGCTGATCCCATGGGGCTGATGACAGACAGACAGACAGACAAGGCTGATCCCATGGGGCTGATGACAGACAGACAGACAAGGCTGATCCCATGGGGCTGATGACAGACAGACAGACAAGGCTGATCCCATGGGGCTGATGACAGACAGACAGACAGACAAGGCTGATCCCATGGGGCTGATGACAGACAGACAGACAAGGCTGATCCCATGGGGCTGATGACAGACAGACAGACAAGGCTGATCCCATGGGGCTGATGACAGACAGACAGACAGACAAGGCTGATCCCATGGGGCTGATGACAGACAGACAGACAGACAGACAGACAGACAGACAGACAGACAGACAGACAGACAAGGCTGATCCCATGGGGCTGATGACAGACAGACAGACAGACAGACAGACAGACAGACAAGGCTGATCCCATGGGGCTGATGACAGACAGACAGACAGACAGACAGACAGGCTGACAGACAGACAGACAGACAGACAGACAAGGCTGATCCCATGGGGCTGATGACAGACAGACAGACAAGGCTGATCCCATGGGGCTGAGGACAGACAGACAGACAGACAAGGCTGATCCCATGGGGCTGATGACAGACAGACAGACAGACAAGGCTGATCCCATGGGGCTGATGACAGACAGACAGACAGACAAGGCTGATCCCATGGGGCTGATGACAGACAGACAGACAAGGCTGATCCCATGGGGCTGATGACAGACAGACAGACAAGGCTGATCCCATGGGGCTGATGACAGACAGACAGACAAGGCTGATCCCATGGGGCTGAGGACAGACAGACAGACAAGGCTGATCCCATGGGGCTGATGACAGACAGACAGACAGACAAGGCTGATCCCATGGGGCTGAGGACAGACAGACAGACAGACAAGGCTGATCCCATGGGGCTGATGACAGACAGACAGACAGACAAGGCTGATCCCATGGGGCTGATGACAGACAGACAGACAGACAGACAAGGCTGATCCCATGGGGCTGATGACAGACAGACAGACAGACAAGGCTGATCCCATGGGGCTGATGACAGACAGACAGACAGATCAAGGCTGATCCCAGACAGGGCTGATCCCAGACAGACAGACAGACAAGGCTGATCCCATGGGGCTGATGACAGACAGACAGACAGACAAGGCTGATCCCATGGGGCTGATGACAGACAGACAGACAAGGCTGATCCCATGGGGCTGATGACAGACAGACAGACAGACAAGGCTGATCCCATGGGGCTGATGACAGACAGACAGACAGACAAGGCTGATCCCATGGGGCTGAGGACAGACAGACAGACAGACAACAAGGCTGATCCCATGGGGCTGATGACAGACAGACAGACAAGATCCCAAGGCTGATCCCATGGGGCTGATGACAGACAGACAGACAGACAGACAAGGCTGATCCCATGGGGCTGATGACAGACAGACAGACAGACAAGGCTGATCCCATGGGGCTGATGACAGACAGACAGACAAGGCTGATCCCATGGGGCTGATGAGACAGACAGACAGACAAGGCTGATCCCATGGGGCTGATGACAGACAGACAGACAAGGGGCTGATCCAGACATGGGGCTGATGACAGACAGACAGACAGACAAGGCTGATCCCATGGGGCTGAGGACAGACAGACAGACAGACAAGGCTGATCCCATGGGGCTGATGACAGACAGACAGACAAGGCTGATCCCATGGGGCTGATGACAGACAGACAGACAAGGCTGATCCCATGGGGCTGATGACAGACAGACAAGGCTGATCCCATGGGGCTGATGACAGACAGACAGACAGACAAGGCTGATCCCATGGGGCTGATGACAGACAGACAGACAAGGCTGATCCCATGGGGCTGATGACAGACAGACAGACAGACAGACAAGGCTGATCCCATGGGGCTGATGACAGACAGACAGACAGACAAGGCTGATCCCATGGGGCTGATGACAGACAGACAGACAAGGCTGATCCCATGGGGCTGATGACAGACAGACAGACAAGGCTGATCCCATGGGGCTGATGACAGACAGACAGACAAGGCTGATCCCATGGGGCTGAGGACAGACAGACAGACAAGGCTGATCCCATGGGGCTGAGGACAGACAGACAGACAGACAAGGCTGATCCCATGGGGCTGAGGACAGACAGACAGACAAGGCTGATCCCATGGGGCTGATGACAGACAGACAGACAAGGCTGATCCCATGGGGCTGATGACAGACAGACAGACAAGGCTGATCCCATGGGGCTGATGACAGACAGACAGACAAGGCTGATCCCATGGGGCTGATGACAGACAGACAGACAAGGCTGATCCCATGGGGCTGATGACAGACAGACAGACAAGGCTGATCCCATGGGGCTGATGACAGACAGACAGACAGACAGACAGACAGACAGACAGACAAGGCTGATCCCATGGGGCTGATGACAGACAGACAGACAAGGCTGATCCCATGGGGCTGATGACAGACAGACAGACAAGGCTGATCCCATGGGGCTGATGACAGACAGACAGACAGACAGACAGACAGACAAGGCTGATCCCATGGGGCTGAGGACAGACAGACAAGGCTGATCCCATGGGGCTGATGACAGACAGACAGACAGACAAGGCTGATCCCATGGGGCTGATGACAGACAGACAGACAGACAAGGCTGATCCCATGGGGCTGAGGACAGACAGACAGAGGAGGATAATGTGCTGCATTATATTGTAATAACAGTGATGTGATGACATGCAAATGAACTTAGACTAGATTTCTATTATACAGTCTTTGAAACAGCATCTGTAATACTACAACCAATCTGGCCTTGCAATATGTGTAAAACAAAGCTAGAGCTCCATCAGTGCTCTACTGTATGGTCCTGATGATGTCGCTACAACACCTACTGACAGTTCCTTCATGGTATAGTTTCTGCTATGACACGCTCTGTTGGGACAGTGGACTCCAACAGTATTGGGACAGTGGACTCCAACAGTATTGGGACAGTGGACTCCAACAGTATTGGGACAGTGGACTCCAACAGTATTGGGACAGTGCACTCCAACAGTATTGGGACAGTGGACTCCAACAGTATTGGGACAGTGGACTCCAACAGTATTGGGACAGTGGACTCCAACAGTATTGGGACAGTGGACTCCAACAGTATTGGGACAGTGGACTCCAACAGTATTGGGACAGTGGACTCCAACAGTATTGGGACAGTGGACTCCAACAGTATTGGGACAGTGGACTCCAACAGTATTGGGACAGTGGACTCCAACAGTATTGGGACAGTGGACTCCAACAGTATTGGGACAGTGGACTCCAACAGTATTGGGACAGTGGACTCCAACAGTATTGGGACAGTGGACTCCAACAGTATTGGGACAGTGGACTCCAACAGTATTGGGACAGTGGACTCCAACAGTATTGGGACAGTGGACTCCAACAGTATTGGGACAGTGGACTCCAACAGTATTGGGACAGTGGACTCCAACAGTATTGGGACAGTGAGACGTGTTGTTCTGTACTCCAGCACTTTGAATGTGAAATGATACAATGATTATGAGGATAAAGGGCAGACTGTCAACTATAATATTGAGGATATTGTCATCCATATTGGGTTTCGAAATTACACGACGTTTAGTACATATTGGCTCCCTTTTAGGGGACCAAAAGTACTGGGACAAATTCACTTATGTGTATTAAAAGTAGTAAAAAGTGAAGTATTTGGTCCCATGTTCATAGCAAATGGTGACGACGTCAAGCTTGTGACTCTACACATGTGTTAGATGTATTTGTTGTTAGTTTTGGTTGTGTTTGTGTTTATTTTGTGCCCAATAGAAATTAATGGGAAATACACTGAACTAAAATATAAACGCAACATGTAAAGTATTGGTCCCCAGCTCGCAGAAATGTTCCATACGCACAAAGATTATTTATCTCAAATGTTATGCACAAACTTGTTAACATCCCTGTTAGTGAGCATTTCTCCTCGGCCAAGATAATCCATCCACCTGACAGGTGTGACATATCAAGAAGATGATTAAGTTGTGTCAAGTTGAGGGAGCGTGCGATTGGCATGCTGACTGCAGGAATGTCCACCAGAGTTGCAGACAACGAACCCAACTGACCTCACAACTGCAGACCACGTGTATGGCGTTGTGTGGAACAGCAGTTTCCTGATGTCAATGTTGTGAACAGAGTGGCGGTTGGGTTATGGTATGGGCAGGCATAACCTACAGACAACGAACCCAATTGCATTTTATCGATGGCAATTTGAATGCACAAAAATACAGTGACAAAATCCAGAGGCCCATTGTGAAATCCATAGATGGTTTTATTTAACCTTAATTTCACTTGGCAAGTCTGTAAATACGAAATTGTTCTTAACTATGATGGCCTACCCCAGCCAAACCCCTAACCTGGACGACGCCCTATGGGACTCCCGATCACGGTCGGTTGTGATACAGCCTGGGATCAAACCAGGGTCTGTAGTGACACCTATAGCACTGAGATGCAGGGCCTCAGACTGCTGCGCCACTCGGGAGCTAAATTACAACCTCAATAAATGAATTTATGTCAATTGACTGATTTCCTCATTTGAACTGTAAAATCAATTAAATTGTTGCATGTTGCATTATATTTTAGTTCAGTATAATATATTGTAATTCTTTTGTAATTTTTATTGTAAATAAGAGTATAATGTTTCTAAACACTTCTACGTACATTAATGTGGATGCTACCATGGTTACAGGTAATCCTGAATGAATCGTGAATAATGACGAGTGAGGAAGTTACAGATGCACAAATATCATACCCCCAAGACATGCTAACCTCTCACCATTACAATAACAGGGGAGGTTAGCATTTTATATCATACCCCCAAGACATGCTAACCTCTCACCATTACAATAACAGGGGAGGTTAGCATTTTATATCATACCTCCAAGACATGCTAACCTCTCACCATTACAATAACAGGGGAGGTTAGCATTTTATATCATACCTCCAAGACATGCTAACCTCTCACCATTACAATAACAGGGGAGGTTAGCATTTTATATCATATCATACCTCCAACCTCCTCCCACATGCTAACAGGGAGGTTAGCTCTCCCATGCATTACTTACAATAACAGGGAGGTTTGCATGCTAACCTCTCACCATTACTATAAGAGGGGAGGTTTGCATTTTTTGGGGGGGTATGATATTTGTGTGTCTAACTTTCTCACTATCCGTTATCATGGTAGTATTCACATTAATGTAGAAGTGTATAGAAACATATTCTATTCTTATTTACAATAAAAGTGAATCCAAAATGACACAACACATTATTTACCATTCATTTCTATAATCTAAACAACCTAAACAAACAGCAAATGTGTAGAGTCACAAGCTTGATGTCGTCATTGCGTGCTGGGAATAACGGACCAAATACTCAACTTGAGTCATTGTATCATTGCAAAGCGCTGGAGTACAGAGCCAAAAGAACTAAACATGTGTCCCTGTCTCAACCCTGTTGGAGCTCACTGTATATAGACGTGTGTTTCTTTCTAAATCATGTATTGGCCAAAGGTGGCCTCCAATCACGTTGTAGTGATGTGGCCTCCAATCACGTTGTAGTGATGTGGCCTCCAATCACGTTTTAGTGATGTGGCCTCCAATCACGTTTTAGTGAGGTGGCCTCCAATCACGTTTTAGTGATGTGGCCTCCAATCACGTTGTAGTGATGTGGCCTCCAATCACGTTTTAGTGATGTGGCCTCCAATCACGTTTTAGTGATGTGGCCTCCAATCACGTTTTAGTGAGGTGGCCTCCAATCACGTTTTAGTGATGTGGCCTCCAATCACGTTTTAGTGAGGTGGCCTCCAATCACGTTTTAGTGAGGTGGCCTCCAATCACGTTTTAGTGATGTGGCCTCCAATCACGTTTTAGTGAGGTGGCCTCCAATCACGTTTTAGTGATGTGGCCTCCAATCACGTTTTAGTGATGTGGCTCCAATCACGTTTTAGTGATGTGGCCTCCAATCACGTTTTAGTGAGGTGGCCTCCAATCACGTTTTAGTGATGTGGCTCCAATCACGTTTTAGTGATGTGGCCTCCAATCACGTTTTAGTGATGTGGCCTCCAATCACGTTTTAGTGATGTGGCCTCCAATCACGTTGTAGTGATGTGGCCTCCAATCACGTTTTAGTGATGTGGCCTCCAATCACGTTTTAGTGATGTGGCCTCCAATCACGTTTTAGTGAGGTGGCCTCCAATCACGTTTTAGTGAGGTGGCCTCCAATCACGTTTTAGTGATGTGGCCTCCAATCACGTTTTAGTGATGTGGCTCCAATCACGTTTTAGTGATGTGGCCTCCAATCACGTTTTAGTGATGTAGCCTCCAATCACGTTTTAGTGATGTGGCCTCCAATCACGTTTTAGTGAGGTGGCCTCCAATCACGTTTTAGTGAGGTGGCCTCCAATCACGTTTTAGTGATGTGGCCTCCAATCACGTTTTAGTGAGGTGGCCTCCAATCACGTTTTAGTGATGTGGCCTCCAATCACGTTTTAGTGATGTGGCTCCAATCACGTTTTAGTGAGGTGGCCTCCAATCACGTTTTAGTGATGTGGCCTCCAATCACGTTTTAGTGATGTGGCCTCCAATCACGTTGTAGTGATGTGGCCTCCAATCACGTTTTAGTGATGTGGCCTCCAATCACGTTTTAGTGATGTGGCTCCAATCACGTTTTAGTGATGTGGCCTCCAATCACGTTTTAGTGATGTGGCCTCCAATCACGTTGTAGTGATGTGGCCTCCAATCACGTTTTAGTGATGTGGCCTCCAATCACGTTTTAGTGATGTGGCCTCCAATCACGTTTTAGTGAGGTGGCCTCCAATCACGTTTTAGTGATGTCTCAAGGATGATCAAAGAAAATTGGTGTTAATGACTCCAACCTAAGTGTATGTAAACTAGTTTTAATGACTCCAACCTAAGTGTATGTAAACTAGTTTTAATGACTCCAACCTGAGTGTATGTAAACTAGTGTTAATGACTCCAACCTAAGTGTATGTCAACTAGTGTTAATAACTCCAACCTAAGTGTATTTCAACTAGTGTTAATGACTCCAACCTAAGTGTATGTCAACTAGTGTTAATGACTCCAACCTAAGTGTATGTCAACTAGTGTTAATGACTCCAACCTAAGTGTATGTAAACTAGTGTTAATGACTCCAACCTAAGTGTATGTAAACTAGTGTTAATGAATCCAACCTAAGTGTATGTAAACTAGTGTTAATGAATCCAACCTAAGTGTATGTAAACTAGTGTTAATGACTCCAACCTAAGTGTATGTCAACTAGTGTTAATGACTCCAACCTAAGTGTATGTCAACTAGTGTTAATGACTCCAACCTAAGTGTATGTAAACTAGTGTTAATGACTCCAACCTAAGTGTATGTAAACTAGTGTTAATGAATCCAACCTAAGTGTATGTAAACTAGTGTTAATGAATCCAACCTAAGTGTATGTAAACTAGTGTTAATGACTCCAACCTAAGTGTATGTAAACTAGTGTTAATGAATCCAACCTAAGTGTATGTAAACTAGTGTTAATGAATCCAACCTAAGTGTATGTAAACTAGTGTTAATGAATCCAACCTAAGTGTATGTAAACTAGTTTTAATGAATCCAACCTAAGTGTATGTAAACTAGTGTTAATGACTCCAACCTAAGTGTATGTCAACTAGTGTTAATGAATCCAACCTGAGTGTATGTAAACTAGTGTTAATGACTCCAACCTAAGTGTATGTAAACTAGTGTTAATGAATCCAACCTAAGTGTATGTAAACTAGTGTTAATGACTCCAACCTAAGTGTATGTAAACTTCCGACTTCAACTCTCTACGTTGAAAATTCCACATGGAAACATTACACTTCTTTTTCATCCTATCTTCAACATACTGTATATTGGGTTGTTGAAATTGTTGAATTTTATATTTGATTAGATCTTGTTTCAATGTCATGCCATCAACCTAAATAAAGAGCTATATTGAAATAAAGTAAGAAGCCATAGTATTTTCTGAACAGAGACTCCTAATAGTATATGAGGGGTAATGCACTTCACTGAGTCTGGCATCCAGATGCCTACCTCTACAGACCCTGCTTGACTTTGTAAACAAGTGTGTACATTTCAGCTGAGCTATCATGCCAACACATTTAGACATTGGTCAGACTCCAACCTCATTTTCTACCTAAATAACATTGAATATTGGAAAGGAACTCCTTTAACTTCTCTTACACAGGCTGTATGAGGTTGGGTTTATGTAGGCTACATTGCCATGTGATTTGCCCAATAACATAATTTCAACGTGACGCTAGATATACTAGCATTCTTCCATGGTTTATTCAATCTTTGGAAGCTTATAAGTAGTTATCATTCGCCCTATAAATAGGATGCCAAAGATATTAATAATACAATTTCCTTTGGATATGGTCTTGTATATTAAGGATGGTTGGTTGATTTCAAATGTAATCTACAAGTTTTTAATATGTTGGGTTCACGTCTCCATCTCAACCAAAAATCCAAGTTAATTAAAGAATAGGACTACATCAAATCAAACTTTATGCATTTAAAGTTTTATTTGCGCAACATGATGTTGTTGGGCAAATCAGATGTCAACGTAGCCTACATAAATACAACCCCAGCTAACAACGAACATTCCCCCAACTTTAGAGTTCCCTTAAGAATCTCTTAAGAGGTTTTCATATGAATTGTTCCCGTGATGTGCATGGAATGTTTTCAAGAGACCATTCCCTTAATATGAAGTAGAACTTAGCCAGAACATAGTTACCAGGTTCTCAGAACCTATATTAATGTTCTAGACATGTTTCATTGGAACGTTGCAAGAACATTTGTGTCCGAAGAAAAAATCTTTACACATCACATTACCGAGCCAATCAAGGCCCTGATTGGTTAACCACTGATCCATTCATAGCTCTCTGTCTGTTGGCAAGGTTAGGGATACACACACAGTGTTTTAACATAGTGTTTTTAACATGGTGTTTTTAACATTTAGTTTTTAACATATAGTGCTTTTAACATAGTTTTCTAAACATAGCGGTTTTAACATATAGTGTTTTTAACTTACATATTTGGCCACGCACGCCTCCAACTCAATCATCAAGTTTGCGGACGACACAACAGTGGTAGGCTTGATTACCAACAACGACGAGACGGCCTACAGGGAGGAGGTGAGAGCCCTCGGAGTGTGGTGTCAGGAAAATAACCTCACACTCAATGTCAACAAAACTAAGGAGATGATTGTGGACTTCATGAAACAGCAGAGGGAACACCCCCCTATCCACATCGATGGAACAGTAGTGGAGAGGGTAGTAAGATTTAAGTTCCTCGGCGTACACATCACAGACAAACTGAATTGGTCCACCCACACAGACAGCATCGTGAAGAAGGCGCAGCAGCGCCTCTTCAACCTCAGGAGGCTGAAGAAATTTGGCTTGTCACCAAAAGCACTCACAAACTTCTACAGATGCACAATCGAGAGCATCCTGTCGGGCTGTATCACCGCCTGGTACGACAACTGCTCCGCCCACAACCGTAAGACTCTCCAGAGGGTAGTGAGGTCTGCACAACGCATCACTGGGGGCAAACTACCTGCCCTCCAGGACACCTACACCACCCGATGTCACAGGAAGGCCATAAAGATCATCAAGGACAACAACCACCCGAGCCACTGCCTGTTCACCCCGCTATCATCCAGAAGGCGAGGTCAGTACAGGTGCATCAAAGCTGGGACCGAGAGACTGAAAAACAGCTTCTATCTCAAGGCCATCAGACTGTTAAACAGCCACCACTAACATTGAGTGGCTGCTGCCAACACACTGTCATTGACACTGACCCAACTCCAGCCACTTTAATAATGGGAATTGATGGGAAATGATGTAAATATATCACTAGCCACTTTAAACAATGCATCACTAGCCACTTTAACTATGCCACTTTGTTTACTTTGTCTACATACTCATCTCATATGTATATACTGTACTCGATACCATCTACTGTATGCTGCTCTGTACCATCACTCATTCATATATCCTTATGTACATATTCCTTATCCCCTTACACTGGGTATAAGACAGTAGTTTTGGAATTGTTAGTTAGATTACTTGTTGGTTATCACTGCATTGTCGGAACTAGAAGCACAAGCATTTCGCTACACTCGCATTAACATCTGCTAACCATGTGTATGTGACAAATATACAATATCAAATTTGATTTGATTTGACCCTTGCCTGAATTGATAAGGTAAATAGAATGCTTTAGAACACCCTGGACCCTTGCCTGAATTGATAAGGTAAATAGAATGCTTTAGAACACCCTGGACCCTTGCCTGAATTGATAAGGTAAATAGAATGCTTTAGAACACCCTGGACCCTTGCCTGAATTGATAAGGTAAATAGAATGCTTTAGAACACCCTGGACCCTGTTTCTGCCCTTGAAACTACTGCTGTGGTGGTTGTAGCCATTCATTGTTCCATTAACAATCACCCATATTAGCAAACTTATTTCATTTTAAACTTCGCATTTCTCTAGTATAGGCTTCTTATCATAATGAACAATATCAGCAAAATGTCTGCGATAAGTGGTCAGTGTGGTCGGTGTTGAAAATGCTTTGTTTATCATCCCGGCTCTAATCTGGATGGTACATTCGTTCTTAACGAAGTACATTACCCTTCATATACCAGTAGAAGTCACTGTTCAGACAGGAAATGTAGGACTGTGGCTCCACATTTTATTTCAATATACCACTGCTGTTTACTGTGTTTAGGTTCATTGAAACAATCTTTTTTACATTTCTGTGTGAAATTGTCAATGCAATTTTCAATGTATACATAGTTCTGATGATTATGTTGATATTAGATTGACTTAATCGGGTTGTTACATCAATGTTAATTAAATTGAAGTTTTGCCCCAATTTACAACGCTGGTTGAAATGAGATGAAAATAGCACTGGTTGATGACTTTTTAAAACGTCACAATACGTTGGCAAAGTACATTGAAACAACGTTGATTCAGCCAGTATGTGCCCAGTGGGTGGTGTCTGCATGTTCGCTAGCAAAATGGACCCATACCAGGGAAAATAGGGAGATGTGGGATGATATTTGGATATTTGTAGCATTACCAAACAGCCTCTTTACGATTGGAATGTTGGTTCATTAAGAACTGACATACGAGGAATATCGGTAGGCTGACTTCACCATCACCAGCTGGATGGGGGTGGAGGAGGAGGAAGAGGAGGAGGAGGGGGGATTCCGTACAGGAAAAAAATCCTGATGTCACTCAATCACAACTCGTATTACAGAATAAAACCAATAGATATTTACACGGCATAGGCTGTTGTGCGAGACGAACACAGAGAACCCGTTGAATAACCATCAGCCCAAAACACAACATCACATCAATAGAAAGTGCCATGATGAAGAGTGAACAGAAAAAGACGCAGTCGCTACGAAGCTTACAGCTCCATCCATCGCCCTCTACCACCACTCGGTACAACCACCGTGACAGGCCGTTTTAACCCGCCTAGCCCTCTCTTCTCCCGACCAGACCAGGACCCATCGTGAAACCAAATACTCACAGTTTCACCATGTATGCCCAGGGAGAAGAGGGAATTCTCTGCCAAGATTACATCCGTCGGCATACGACTTCTTCCACCCGACCGGCTGGGTGCTGTCAGTGCGCATGCGCATGCTGTAGTAGTAGTAGTAGCGGGAGCATAGCTCGGACGGTGGATGTCACAGATTGATCTCACAGCTCTACAGATGGAGACTGCTGCTGTGCAGTATTTTAGATACCGAGGCGGTGCTACCGAGAGAGGTGGAGGGGGGATTGGGCTAGGGTACTTCTGCTGTCATCTCGAGTCATAGCCAATATGATGGACATAGGCCTTCCTTCATGTGTTTAGTAGAGGGACAATCAAGCATAAATCTGTTCAAGCCAGAAACATAGGCTAGGACCCGACATGATCAGAAAGAAACCACAGTGTTCTCAGTAGATTAAATAGTTTCCGATGAGAAGATACATGATTAAAGTCATGTCGCTGTCTATGGTGCTGAAACAGCAAGGCTTGAACAGACAACTGGAGTAACCAGTTAAAAGGTTCCCAGTTGCAGTCAGACTGGTTAGAAGGGTTACTATAGTTCCTAACTCTAGGAGTCTGAAACAGGTTCCCAGTAGCAGTCAGACTGGTTAGAAGGGTTACTATAGTTCCTAACTCTAGGAGTCTGAAACAGGTTCCCAGTAGCAGTCAGACTGGTTAGAAGGGTTACTATAGTTCCTAACTCTAGGAGTCTGAAACAGGTTCACAGTAGCAGTCACACTGGTTAGAAGGGTTACTATAGTTCCTAACTCTAGGAGTCTGAAACAGGTTCCCAGTAGCAGTCAGACTGGTTAGAAGGGTTACTATAGTTCCTAACTCTAGGAGTCTGAAACAGGTTCCCAGTAGCAGTCAGACTGGTTAGAAGGGTTACTATAGTTCCTAACTCTAGGAGTCTGAAACAGGTTCCCAGTAGCAGTCAGACTGGTTAGAAGGGTTACTATAGTTCCTAACTCTAGGAGTCTGAAACAGGTTCCCAGTAGCAGTCAGACTGGTTAGAAGGGTTACTATAGTTCCTAACTCTAGGAGTCTGAAACAGACTGTATCTTGCCTATGCCGCTCTGTACCATCACTCATTCATATATCTTTATGTACATATTCTTTATCCCCCTACACTTGTGTGTATAAGACAGTAGTTTTGGAATTGTTAGTTTGATTACTTGTTGGTTATTACTGCATTGTCGGAACTAGAAGCACAAGCATTTCGCTACACTCGCATTAACATCTGCTATGTGACAAATAAAATTGGATTTGATTTGATTTGGAATGAGCTGATCACTCTCCTTCAGTGACATCTTCTGTCCTCAATAGGTCTACAGTCTGTCACTGAGGTGAAAGACAACAGTGATCTCTACAGGATAACTGGCATACTGGAGCAAACTCAAACCTTGCTTATATTTTTGTTTAAAAAAAATATGTATATACCTTTATTTAACTAGGCAAGTCAGTTAAGAACAAATTATTATTTAGAATGACAGCCTACCCCAGCTGGGAGCCACCCTATGGTTCTCCCAATCACAGCTGGTTGTGATACTGCCTGGTTTTGAACCAGGGTGTCTGTAGTGACACCTCAAGTGCTGAGATGCAGTGCCTTAGACTGCTACGCCACTCAGGAGCTGCCTGAGTTTCAGTGGAATAATTTGCTGGAATAATGTTTGAAACATGTTTGTGTCTTCATGTTTTCCAGATGTCTCAGTAGAGTTGTGTGAAAACAGGTAGCCTGTTGGTATGTTGCATTTATGTGAATGCGTGAGTAAAAAATAAATAATAATCACACAGTGCTGAGGATGTTATCTTTTTAACAAGCTGAATGACACATTGTTGAGCTTAATCTCAATCACTAGATGGCCACTAGATGGCCCTGTGTGCTCACCAACACACTGTCAGACACTACATATACTAATACTAGATGGCCCTGTGTGCTCACCAACACACTGTCAGACACTACATATACTAATACTAGATGGCCCTGTGTGCTCACCAACACACTGTCAGACACTACATATACTAATACTAGATGGCCCTGTGTGCTCACCAACACACTGTCAGACACTACATATACTAATACTAGATGGCCCTGTGTGCTCACCAACACACTGTCAGACACTACATATACTAATACTAGATGGCCCTGTGTGCTCACCAACACACTGTCAGACACTACATATACTAATACTAGATGGCCCTGTGTGCTCACCAACACACTGTCAGACACTACATATACTAATACTAGATGGCCCTGTGTGCTCACCAACACACTGTCAGACACTACATATACTAATACTAAATGCCCTGTGTGCTCACCAACACACTGTCAGACACTACATATACTAATACTAGATGGCCCTGTGTGCTCACCAACACACTGTCAGACACTACATATACTAATACTAAATGGCCCTGTGTGCTCACCAACACACTGTCAGACACTACATATACTAATACTAGATGGCCCTGTGTGCTCACCAACACACTGTCAGACACTACATATACTAATACTAGATGGCCCTGTGTGCTCACCAACACACTGTCAGACACTACATATACTAATACTAAATGCCCTGTGTGCTCACCAACACACTGTCAGACACTACATATACTAATACTAGATGGCCCTGTGTGCTCACCAACACACTGTCAGACACTACATATACTAATACTAAATGCCCTGTGTGCTCACCAACACACTGTCAGACACTACATATACTAATACTAAATGCCCTGTGTGCTCACCAACACACTGTCAGACACTACATATACTAATACTAAATGCCCTGTGTGCTCACCAACACACTGTATATAGTGTACCTACAGTATAGTATACCTACAGTATACTGTCTATTATCTATCCTTTACCCCTACCTACAGTATACTGTCTATTATCTATCCTTTACCCCTACCTACAGTATACTGCTGTTACTGTTTATTATCTATCCTTTACCCCTACCTACAGTATACTGCTGTTACTGTCTATTATCTATCCTTTACCCCTACCTACAGTAAACTGCTGTTACTGTCTATTATCTATCCTTTACCCCTACCCACAGTATACTGCTGTTACTGTCTATTATCTATCCTTTACCCCTACAGTATACTGCTGTTACTGTCTATTATCTATCCTTTACCCCTACAGTATACTGCTGTTACTGTCTATTATCTATCCTTTACCCCTACAGTATACTGCTGTTACTGTCTATTATCTATCCTTTACCCCTACAGTATACTGCTGTTACTGTCTATTATCTATCCTTTACCCCTACCTACAGTATACTGCTGTTACTGTCTATTATCTATCCTTTACCCCTACCTACAGTATACTGCTGTTACTGTCTATTATCTATCCTTTACCCCTACCTACAGTATACTGCTGTTACTGTCTATTATCTATCCTTTACCCCTACCTACAGTATACTCCTGTTACTGTCTATTATCTATCCTTTACCCTACCTACAGTATACTGCTGTTACTGTCTATTATCTATCCTTTACCCCTACCTACAGTATACTGCTGTTACTGTCTATTATCTATCTGCTTACCCCTTTACTACAGTATACTGCTGTTACTGTCTATTATCTATCCTTTACCCCTACCTACAGTATACTGCTGTTACTGTCTATTATCTATCCTTTACCCCTACCTACAGTATACTGCTGTTACTGTCTATTATCTATCCTTTACCCCTACCTACAGTATACTGCTGTTACTGTCTATTATCTATCCTTTACCCCTACCTACAGTATACTGCTGTTACTGTCTATTATCTATCCTTTACCCCTACCTACAGTATACTGCTGTTACTGTCTATTATCTATCCTTTACCCCTACCTACAGTATACTGCTGTTACTGTCTATTATCTATCCTTTAATTCCTACCTACAGTATACTGCTGTTACTGTCTATTATCTATCCTTTACCCTACCTACAGTATACTGCTGTTACTGTCTATTATCTATCCTTTACCCCTACCTACAGTATACTGCTGTTACTGTCTATTATCTATCCTTTACCCCTACCCACAGTATACTGCTGTTACTGTCTATTATCTATCCTTTTACCCCTACAGTATACTGCTGTTACTGTCTATTATCTATCCTTTACCTTTACTACCTACAGTATACTGCTGTTACTGTCTATTATCTATCCTTTACCCCTACCTACAGTATACTGCTGTTACTGTCTATTATCTATCCTTTACCCCTACCTACAGTATACTGCTGTTACTGTCTATTATCTATCCTTTACCCCTACCTACAGTATACTGCTGTTACTGTCTATTATCTATCCTTTACCCCTACCTACAGTATACTGCTGTTACTGTCTATTATCTATCCTTTACTCCCTACCTACAGTATACTGCTGTTACTGTCTATTATCTATCCTTTACCCTCCTACAGTATACTGCTTACTGTCTATTATCTATCCTTTACCCCTACCTACAGTATACTGCTGTTACTGTCTATTATCTATCCTTTACCCTACCTACAGTATACTGCTGTTACTGTCTATTATCTATCCTTTACCCCTACCTACAGTATACTGCTGTTACTGTCTATTATCTATCCTTTACCCCTACCTACAGTATACTGCTGTTACTGTCTATTATCTATCCTTTACCCCTACCTACAGTATACTGCTGTTACTGTCTATTATCTATCCTTTACTCCCTACCTACAGTATACTGCTGTTACTGTCTATTATCTATCCTTTACCCCTACCTACAGTATACTGCTGTTACTGTCTATTATCTATCCTTTACCCCTACCTACAGTATACTGCTGTTACTGTCTATTATCTATCCTTTACCCCCTACCTACAGTATACTGCTGTTACTGTCTATTATCTATCCTTTACCCCCTACAGTATACTGCTGTTACTGTCTATTATCTATCCTTTACCCCTACCTACAGTATACTGCTGTTACTGTCTATTATCTATCCTTTACCTATCCTACCTACAGTATACTGCTGTTACTGTCTATTATCTATCCTTTACCCCTACCTACAGTATACTGCTGTTACTGTCTATTATCTATCCTTTACCCCTACCTACAGTATACTGCTGTTACTGTCTATTATCTATCCTTTACCCCTACCTACAGTATACTGCTGTTACTGTCTATTATCTATCCTTTACTTACCTACAGTATACTGCTGTTACTGTCTATTATCTATCCTTTACCCCTACCTACAGTATACTGCTGTTACTGTCTATTATCTATCCTTTACCCCTACCTACAGTATACTGCTGTTACTGTCTATTATCTATCCTTTACCCCTACCTACAGTATACTGCTGTTACTGTCTATTATCTATCCTTTACCCCTACCTACAGTATACTGCTGTTACTGTCTATTATCTATCCTTTACCCCTACCTACAGTATACTGCTGTTACTGTCTATTATCTATCCTTTACCCCTACCTACAGTATACTGCTGTTACTGTCTATTATCTATCCTTTACCCCTACCTACAGTATACTGCTGTTACTGTCTATTATCTATCCTTTACCCCTACCTACAGTATACTGCTGTTACTGTCTATTATCTATCCTTTACCCCTACCTACAGTATACTGCTGTTACTGTCTATTATCTATCCTTTACCCCTACCTACAGTATACTGCTGTTACTGTCTATTATCTATCCTTTACCCCTACCTACAGTATACTGCTGTTACTGTCTATTATCTATCCTTTACTCCCTACCTACAGTATACTGCTGTTACTGTCTATTATCTATCCTTTACCCCTACCTACAGTATACTGCTGTTACTGTCTATTATCTATCCTTTACCCCTACCTACAGTATACTGCTGTTACTGTCTATTATCTATCCTTTACCCCTACCTACAGTATACTGCTGTTACTGTCTATTATCTATCCTTTACCCTACCTACAGTATACTGCTGTTACTGTCTATTATCTATCCTTTACCCCTACCTACAGTATACTGCTGTTACTGTCTATTATCTATCCTTTACCCCTACCTACAGTATACTGCTGTTACTGTCTATTATCTATCCTTTACCCCTACCTACAGTATACTGCTGTTACTGTCTATTATCTATCCTTTACCCCTACCTACAGTATACTGCTGTTACTGTCTATTATCTATCCTTTACCCCTACCTACAGTATACTGCTGTTACTGTCTATTATCTATCCTTTACTACCTACAGTTGCTGTTACTGTCTATTATCTATCCTTTACCTACCTAGTATACTGCTGTTACTGTCTATTATCTATCCTTTACCCCTACCTACAGTATACTGCTGTTACTGTCTATTATCTATCCTTTACCCCTACCTACAGTATACTGCTGTTACTGTCTATTATCTATCCTTTACCCCTACCTACAGTATACTGCTGTTACTGTCTATTATCTATCCTTTACCCCTACCTACAGTATACTGCTGTTACTGTCTATTATCTATCCTTTACCCCTACCTACAGTATACTGCTGTTACTGTCTATTATCTATCCTTTACCCTACCTACAGTATACTGCTGTTACTGTCTATTATCTATCCTTTACCCCTACCTACAGTATACTGCTGTTACTGTCTATTATCTATCCTTTACCCCTACCTAGTATACTGCTGTTACTGTCTATTATCTATCCTTTACCCCTACCTACAGTATACTGCTGTTACTGTCTATTATCTATCCTTTACCCCTACCTACAGTATACTGCTGTTACTGTCTATTATCTATCCTTTACCCCTACCTACAGTATACTGCTGTTACTGTCTATTATCTATCCTTTACCCCTACCTACAGTATACTGCTGTTACTGTCTATTATCTATCCTTTACCCCTACCTACAGTATACTGCTGTTACTGTCTATTATCTATCCTTTACCCTCCTACAGTATACTGCTGTTACTGTCTATTATCTATCCTTTACCCCTACCTACAGTATACTGCTGTTACTGTCTATTATCTATCCTTTACCCCTACCTACAGTATACTGCTGTTACTGTCTATTATCTATCCTTTACCCCTACCTACAGTATACTGCTGTTACTGTCTATTATCTATCCTTTACCCCTACCTACAGTATACTGCTGTTACTGTCTATTATCTATCCTTTACCCCTACCTACAGTATACTGCTGTTACTGTCTATTATCTATCCTTTACCCCTACCTACAGTATACTGCTGTTACTGTCTATTATCTATCCTTTACCCCTACCTACAGTATACTGCTGTTACTGTCTATTATCTATCCTTTACCCCTACCTACAGTATACTGCTGTTACTGTCTATTATCTATCCTTTACCCCTACCTACAGTATACTGCTGTTACTGTCTATTATCTATCCTTTACCCCTACCTACAGTATACTGCTGTTACTGTCTATTATCTATCCTTTACTACAGTATACTGCTGTTACTGTCTATTATCTATCCTTTACCCCTACCTACAGTAAACTGCTGTTACTGTCTATTATCTATCCTTTACCCCTACCTACAGTATACTGCTGTTACTGTCTATTATCTATCCTTTACCTATACAGTATACTGCTGTTACTGTCTATTATCTATCCTTTACCCCTACCCACAGTATACTGCTGTTACTGTCTATTATCTATCCTTTACCCCTACCTACAGTATACTGCTGTTACTGTCTATTATCTATCCTTTACCCCTACCTACAGTATACTGCTGTTACTGTCTATTATCTATCCTTTACCCCTACCTACAGTATACTGCTGTTACTGTCTATTATCTATCCTTTACCCCTACCTACAGTATACTGCTGTTACTGTCTATTATCTATCCTTTACTCCCTACCTACAGTATACTGCTGTTACTGTCTATTATCTATCCTTTACCCTACCTACAGTATACTGCTGTTACTGTCTATTATCTATCCTTTACCCCTACCTACAGTATACTGCCTGTCCTATTATCATCCTATACTGTATACTGCTGTTACTGTCTATTATCTATCCTTTACCCCTACCTACAGTATACTGCTGTTACTGTCTATTATCTATCCTTTACCCCTACCTACAGTATACTGCTGTTACTGTCTATTATCTATCCTTTACCCCTACCTACAGTATACTGCTGTTACTGTCTATTATCTATCCTTTACTCCCTACCTACAGTATACTGCTGTTACTGTCTATTATCTATCCTTTACCCCTACCTACAGTATACTGCTGTTACTGTCTATTATCAGTATCCTGCTGTTACTGTCTATTATCTATTATCTACCTACAGTATACTGCTGTTACTGTCTATTATCTATCCTTTACCCCTACCTACAGTATACTGCTGTTACTGTCTATTATCTATCCTTTACCCCTACCTACAGTATACTGCTGTTACTGTCTATTATCTATCCTTTACCCCTACCTACAGTATACTGCTGTTACTGTCTATTATCTATCCTTTACCCCTACCTACAGTATACTGCTGTTACTGTCTATTATCTATCCTTTACCCCTACCTACAGTATACTGCTGTTACTGTCTATTATCTATCCTTTACCCCTACCTACAGTATACTGCTGTTACTGTCTATTATCTATCCTTTACCCTACCTACAGTATACTGCTGTTACTGTCTATTATCTATCCTTTACCCCTACCTACAGTATACTGCTGTTACTGTCTATTATCTATCCTTTACCCCTACCTACAGTATACTGCTGTTACTGTCTATTATCTATCCTTTACCCCTACCTACAGTATACTGCTGTTACTGTCTATTATCTATCCTTTACCCCTACCTACAGTATACTGCTGTTACTGTCTATTATCTATCCTTTACCCCTACCTACAGTATACTGCTGTTACTGTCTATTATCTATCCTTTACCCCTACCTACAGTATACTGCTGTTACTGTCTATTATCTATCCTTTACCCCTACCTACAGTATACTGCTGTTACTGTCTATTATCTATCCTTTACCCCTACCTACAGTATACTGCTGTTACTGTCTATTATCTATCCTTTACCCCTACCTACAGTATACTGCTGTTACTGTCTATTATCTATCCTTTACCCCTACCTACAGTATACTGCTGTTACTGTCTATTATCTATCCTTTACCCCTACCTACAGTATACTGCTGTTACTGTCTATTATCTATCCTTTACCCCTACCTACAGTATACTGCTGTTACTGTCTATTATCTATCCTTTACCCCTACCTACAGTATACTGCTGTTACTGTCTATTATCTATCCTTTACCCCTACCTACAGTATACTGCTGTTACTGTCTATTATCTATCCTTTACCCCTACCTACAGTATACTGCTGTTACTGTCTATTATCTATCCTTTACCCCTACCTACAGTATACTGCTGTTACTGTCTATTATCTATCCTTTACCCCTACCTACAGTATACTGCTGTTACTGTCTATTATCTATCCTTTACCCCTACCTACAGTATACTGCTGTTACTGTCTATTATCTATCCTTTACCCCTACCTACAGTATACTGCTGTTACTGTCTATTATCTATCCTTTACCCCTACCTACAGTATACTGCTGTTACTGTCTATTATCTATCCTTTACCCCTACCTACAGTATACTGCTGTTACTGTCTATTATCTATCCTTTACCCCTACCTACAGTATACTGCTGTTACTGTCTATTATCTATCCTTTACCCCTACCTACAGTATACTGCTGTTACTGTCTATTATCTATCCTTTACCCCTACCTACAGTATACTGCTGTTACTGTCTATTATCTATCCTTTACCCCTACCTACAGTATACTGCTGTTACTGTCTATTATCTATCCTTTACCCCTACCTACAGTATACTGCTGTTACTGTCTATTATCTATCCTTTACCCCTACCTACAGTATACTGCTGTTACTGTCTATTATCTATCCTTTACCCCCTACCTACAGTATACTGCTGTTACTGTCTATTATCTATCCTTTACTCCTATCCTACCTACAGTATACTGCTGTTACTGTCTATTATCTATCCTTTACCCCTACCTACAGTATACTGCTGTTACTGTCTATTATCTATCCTTTACCCCTACCTACAGTATACTGCTGTTACTGTCTATTATCTATCCTTTACCCCTACCTACAGTATACTGCTGTTACTGTCTATTATCTATCCTTTACCCCTACCTACAGTATACTGCTGTTACTGTCTATTATCTATCCTTTACCCCTACCTACAGTATACTGCTGTTACTGTCTATTATCTATCCTTTACCCCTACCTACAGTATACTGCTGTTACTGTCTATTATCTATCCTTTACCCCTACCTACAGTATACTGCTGTTACTGTCTATTATCTATCCTTTACCCCTACCTACAGTATACTGCTGTTACTGTCTATTATCTATCCTTTACCCCTACCTACAGTATACTGCTGTTACTGTCTATTATCTATCCTTTACCCCTACCTACAGTATACTGCTGTTACTGTCTATTATCTATCCTTTACCCCTACCTACAGTATACTGCTGTTACTGTCTATTATCTATCCTTTACCCCTACCTACAGTATACTGCTGTTACTGTCTATTATCTATCCTTTACCCCTACCTACAGTATACTGCTGTTACTGTCTATTATCTATCCTTTACCCCTACCTACAGTATACTGCTGTTACTGTCTATTATCTATCCTTTACCCCTACCTACAGTATACTGCTGTTACTGTCTATTATCTATCCTTTACCCCTACCTACAGTATACTGCTGTTACTGTCTATTATCTATCCTTTACCCCTACCTACAGTATACTGCTGTTACTGTCTATTATCTATCCTTTACTCCCTACCTACAGTATACTGCTGTTACTGTCTATTATCTATCCTTTACCCCTACCTACAGTATACTGCTGTTACTGTCTATTATCTATCCTTTACCCCTACCTACAGTATACTGCTGTTACTGTCTATTATCTATCCTTTACCCCTACCTACAGTATACTGCTGTTACTGTCTATTATCTATCCTTTACCCCTACCTACAGTATACTGCTGTTACTGTCTATTATCTATCCTTTACCCCTACCTACAGTATACTGCTGTTACTGTCTATTATCTATCCTTTACCCCTACCTACAGTATACTGCTGTTACTGTCTATTATCTATCCTTTACCCCTACCTACAGTATACTGCTGTTACTGTCTATTATCTATCCTTTACCCCTACCTACAGTATACTGCTGTTACTGTCTATTATCTATCCTTTACCCCTACCTACAGTATACTGCTGTTACTGTCTATTATCTATCCTTTACCCCTACCTACAGTATACTGCTGTTACTGTCTATTATCTATCCTTTACCCCTACCTACAGTATACTGCTGTTACTGTCTATTATCTATCCTTTACCCCTACCTACAGTATACTGCTGTTACTGTCTATTATCTATCCTTTACCCCTACCTACAGTATACTGCTGTTACTGTCTATTATCTATCCTTTACCCCTACCTACAGTATACTGCTGTTACTGTCTATTATCTATCCTTTACCCCTACCTACAGTATACTGCTGTTACTGTCTATTATCTATCCTTTACCCCTACCTACAGTATACTGCTGTTACTGTCTATTATCTATCCTTTACCCCTACCTACAGTATACTGCTGTTACTGTCTATTATCTATCCTTTACCCCTACCTACAGTATACTGCTGTTACTGTCTATTATCTATCCTTTACTCCCTACCTACAGTATACTGCTGTTACTGTCTATTATCTATCCTTTACCCCTACCTACAGTATACTGCTGTTACTGTCTATTATCTATCCTTTACCCCTACCTACAGTATACTGCTGTTACTGTCTATTATCTATCCTTTACCCCTACCTACAGTATACTGCTGTTACTGTCTATTATCTATCCTTTACCCCTACCTACAGTATACTGCTGTTACTGTCTATTATCTATCCTTTACCCCTACCTACAGTATACTGCTGTTACTGTCTATTATCTATCCTTTACCCCTACCTACAGTATACTGCTGTTACTGTCTATTATCTATCCTTTACCCCTACCTACAGTATACTGCTGTTACTGTCTATTATCTATCCTTTACCCCTACCTACAGTATACTGCTGTTACTGTCTATTATCTATCCTTTACCCTACCTACAGTATACTGCTGTTACTGTCTATTATCTATCCTTTACCCCTACCTACAGTATACTGCTGTTACTGTCTATTATCTATCCTTTACTCCCTACCTACAGTATACTGCTGTTACTGTCTATTATCTATCCTTTACCCCTACCTACAGTATACTGCTGTTACTGTCTATTATCTATCCTTTACCCCTACCTACAGTATACTGCTGTTACTGTCTATTATCTATCCTTTACCCCTACCTACAGTATACTGCTGTTACTGTCTATTATCTATCCTTTACCCCTACCTACAGTATACTGCTGTTACTGTCTATTATCTATCCTTTACCCCTACCTACAGTATACTGCTGTTACTGTCTATTATCTATCCTTTACCCTACCTACAGTATACTGCTGTTACTGTCTATTATCTATCCTTTACCCCTACCTACAGTATACTGCTGTTACTGTCTATTATCTATCCTTTACCCCTACCTACAGTATACTGCTGTTACTGTCTATTATCTATCCTTTACCCCTACCTACAGTATACTGCTGTTACTGTCTATTATCTATCCTTTACCCCTACCTACAGTATACTGCTGTTACTGTCTATTATCTATCCTTTACCCCTACCTACAGTATACTGCTGTTACTGTCTATTATCTATCCTTTACTACCTACAGTATACTGCTGTTACTGTCTATTATCTATCCTTTACCCCTACCTACAGTATACTGCTGTTACTGTCTATTATCTATCCTTTACCCCTACCTACAGTATACTGCTGTTACTGTCTATTATCTATCCTTTACCCCTACCTACAGTATACTGCTGTTACTGTCTATTATCTATCCTTTACCCCTACCTTATACTCTGTTACTCTATTATCTATCCTTTACTACCTACAGTATACTGCTGTTACTGTCTATTATCTATCCTTTACCCCTACCTACAGTATACTGCTGTTACTGTCTATTATCTATCCTTTACTCCCTACCTACAGTATACTGCTGTTACTGTCTATTATCTATCCTTTACCCCTACCTACAGTATACTGCTGTTACTGTCTATTATCTATCCTTTACCCCTACCTACAGTATACTGCTGTTACTGTCTATTATCTATCCTTTACCCCTACCTACAGTATACTGCTGTTACTGTCTATTATCTATCCTTTACCCCCTACCTACAGTATACTGCTGTTACTGTCTATTATCTATCCTTTACCCTACCTACAGTATACTGCTGTTACTGTCTATTATCTATCCTTTACCCCTACCTACAGTATACTGCTGTTACTGTCTATTATCTATCCTTTACCCCTACCTACAGTATACTGCTGTTACTGTCTATTATCTATCCTTTACCCCTACCTACAGTATACTGCTGTTACTGTCTATTATCTATCCTTTACTCCCTACCTACAGTATACTGCTGTTACTGTCTATTATCTATCCTTTACCCCTACCTACAGTATACTGCTGTTACTGTCTATTATCTATCCTTTACCCCTACCTACAGTATACTGCTGTTACTGTCTATTATCTATCCTTTACCCCCTACAGTATACTGCTGTTACTGTCTATTATCTATCCTTTACTCCCTACCTACAGTATACTGCTGTTACTGTCTATTATCTATCCTTTACCCCTACCTACAGTATACTGCTGTTACTGTCTATTATCTATCCTTTACCCCTACCTACAGTATACTGCTGTTACTGTCTATTATCTATCCTTTACCCCTACCTACAGTATACTGCTGTTACTGTCTATTATCTATCCTTTACCCCTACCTACAGTATACTGCTGTTACTGTCTATTATCTATCCTTTACCCCTACCTACAGTATACTGCTGTTACTGTCTATTATCTATCCTTTACCCTACCTACAGTATACTGCTGTTACTGTCTATTATCTATCCTTTACCCCTACCTACAGTATACTGCTGTTACTGTCTATTATCTATCCTTTACCCTACCTACAGTATACTGCTGTTACTGTCTATTATCTATCCTTTACCCCTACCTACAGTATACTGCTGTTACTGTCTATTATCTATCCTTTACCCCTACCTACAGTATACTGCTGTTACTGTCTATTATCTATCCTTTACCCCTACCTACAGTATACTGCTGTTACTGTCTATTATCTATCCTTTACTCCCTACCTACAGTATACTGCTGTTACTGTCTATTATCTATCCTTTACCCCTACCTACAGTATACTGCTGTTACTGTCTATTATCTATCCTTTACCCCTACCTACAGTATACTGCTGTTACTGTCTATTATCTATCCTTTACCCCTACCTACAGTATACTGCTGTTACTGTCTATTATCTATCCTTTACCCCTACCTACAGTATACTGCTGTTACTGTCTATTATCTATCCTTTACCCCTACCTACAGTATACTGCTGTTACTGTCTATTATCTATCCTTTACTCCCTACCTACAGTATACTGCTGTTACTGTCTATTATCTATCCTTTACCCCTACCTACAGTATACTGCTGTTACTGTCTATTATCTATCCTTTACCCCTACCTACAGTATACTGCTGTTACTGTCTATTATCTATCTTTTCCCCTACCTACAGTATACTGCTGTTACTGTCTATTATCTATCCTTTACTCCCTACCTACAGTATACTGTGTTACTGTCTATTATCTATCCTTTACCCCTACCTACAGTATACTGCTGTTACTGTCTATTATCTATCCTTTACCCCTACCTCCTACCTACAGTATACTGCTGTTACTGTCTATTATCTATCCTTTACCCCTACCTACAGTATACTGCTGTTACTGTCTATTATCTATCCTTTACCCCTACCTACAGTATACTGCTGTTACTGTCTATTATCTATCCTTTACCCCTACCTACAGTATACTGCTGTTACTGTCTATTATCTATCCTTTACCCCTACCTACAGTATACTGCTGTTACTGTCTATTATCTATCCTTTACCCCTACCTACAGTATACTGCTGTTACTGTCTATTATCTATCCTTTACCCCTACCTACAGTATACTGCTGTTACTGTCTATTATCTATCCTTTACTCCCTACCTACAGTATACTGCTGTTACTGTCTATTATCTATCCTTTACCCCTACCTACAGTATACTGCTGTTACTGTCTATTATCTATCCTTTACCCCTACCTACAGTATACTGCTGTTACTGTCTATTATCTATCCTTTACCCCTACCTACAGTATACTGCTGTTACTGTCTATTATCTATCCTTTACCCCTACCTACAGTATACTGCTGTTACTGTCTATTATCTATCCTTTACCCCTACCTACAGTATACTGCTGTTACTGTCTATTATCTATCCTTTACCCCTACCTACAGTATACTGCTATTACTGTCTATTATCTATCCTTTACCCCTACCTACAGTATACTGCTGTTACTGTCCTTTACCCCTACCTACAGTATACTATCCTATTATCTATCCTTTACCCCTACCTACAGTATACTGCTGTTACTGTCTATTATCTATCCTTTACTCCCTACCTACAGTATACTGCTGTTACTGTCTATTATCTATCCTTTACCCCTACCTACAGTATACTGCTGTTACTGTCTATTATCTATCCTTTACCCCTACCTACAGTATACTGCTGTTACTGTCTATTATCTATCCTTTACCCCTACCTACAGTATACTGCTGTTACTGTCTATTATCTATCCTTTACCCCTACCTACAGTATACTGCTGTTACTGTCTATTATCTATCCTTTACCCCTACCTACAGTATACTGCTGTTACTGTCTATTATCTATCCTTTACCCCTACCTACAGTATACTGCTGTTACTGTCTATTATCTATCCTTTACACCTACAGTATACTGCTGTTACTGTCTATTATCTATCCTTTACCCCTACCTACAGTATACTGCTGTTACTGTCTATTATCTATCCTTTACCCCTACCTACAGTATACTGCTGTTACTGTCTATTATCTATCCTTTACCCCTACCTACAGTATACTGCTGTTACTGTCTATTATCTATCCTTTACCCCTACCTACAGTATACTGCTGTTACTGTCTATTATCTATCCTTTACTCCCTACCTACAGTATACTGCTGTTACTGTCTATTATCTATCCTTTACCCCTACCTACAGTATACTGCTGTTACTGTCTATTATCTATCCTTTACCCCTACCTACAGTATACTGCTGTTACTGTCTATTATCTATCCTTTACCCCTACCTACAGTATACTGCTGTTACTGTCTATTATCTATCCTTTACCCCTACCTACAGTATACTGCTGTTACTGTCTATTATCTATCCTTTACCCCTACCTACAGTATACTGCTGTTACTGTCTATTATCTATCCTTTACCCCTACCTACAGTATACTGCTGTTACTGTCTATTATCTATCCTACCTACAGTACACTGCTGTTACTGTCTATTATCTATCCTTTACCCCCTACCTACAGTATACTGCTGTTACTGTCTATTATCTATCCTTTACTCCTACCTACAGTATACTGCTGTTACTGTCTATTATCTATCCTTTACCCCTACCTACAGTATACTGCTGTTACTGTCTATTATCTATCCTTTACCCCTACCTACAGTATACTGCTGTTACTGTCTATTATCTATCCTTTACTCCCTACCTACAGTATACTGCTGTTACTGTCTATTATCTATCCTTTACCCCTACCTACAGTATACTGCTGTTACTGTCTATTATCTATCCTTTACCCCTACCTACAGTATACTGCTGTTACTGTCTATTATCTATCCTTTACCCCTACCTACAGTATACTGCTGTTACTGTCTATTATCTATCCTTTACTACAGTATACTGCTGTTACTGTCTATTATCTATCCTTTACCCCTACCTACAGTATACTGCTGTTACTGTCTATTATCTATCCTTTACCCCTACCTACAGTATACTGCTGTTACTGTCTATTATCTATCCTTTACCCCTACCTACAGTATACTGCTGTTACTGTCTATTATCTATCCTTTACTCCCTACCTACAGTATACTGCTGTTACTGTCTATTATCTATCCTTTACCCCTACCTACAGTATACTGCTGTTACTGTCTATTATCTATCCTTTACCCCTACCTACAGTATACTGCTGTTACTGTCTATTATCTATCCTTTACCCCTACCTACAGTATACTGCTGTTACTGTCTATTATCTATCCTTTACCCCTACCTACAGTATACTGCTGTTACTGTCTATTATCTATCCTTTACTCCCTACCTACAGTATACTGCTGTTACTGTCTATTATCTATCCTTTACCCCTACCTACAGTATACTGCTGTTACTGTCTATTATCTATCCTTTACTCCCTACCTACAGTATACTGCTGTTACTGTCTATTATCTATCCTTTACCCCTACCTACAGTATACTGCTGTTACTGTCTATTATCTATCCTTTACCCCTACCTACAGTATACTGCTGTTACTGTCTATTATCTATCCTTTACTCCCTACCTACAGTATACTGCTGTTACTGTCTATTATCTATCCTTTACCCCTACCTACAGTATACTGCTGTTACTGTCTATTATCTATCCTTTACCCCTACCTACAGTATACTGCTGTTACTGTCTATTATCTATCCTTTACTCCCTACCTACAGTATACTACTGTCTATTATCTATCCTTTACTCCCTACCTACAGTATACTGCTGTTACTGTCTATTATCTATCCTTTACCCCTACCTACAGTATACTGCTGTTACTGTCTATTATCTATCCTTTACCCCTACCTACAGTATACTGCTGTTACTGTCTATTATCTATCCTTTACCCCTACCTACAGTATACTGCTGTTACTGTCTATTATCTATCCTTTACCCCTACCTACAGTATACTGCTGTTACTGTCTATTATCTATCCTTTACCCCTACCTACAGTATACTGCTGTTACTGTCTATTATCTATCCTTTACCCCTACCTACAGTATACTGCTGTTACTGTCTATTATCTATCCTTTACCCCTACCTACAGTATACTGCTGTTACTGTCTATTATCTATCCTTTACCCTACCTACAGTATACTGCTGTTACTGTCTATTATCTATCCTTTACCCCTACCTACAGTATACTGCTGTTACTGTCTATTATCTATCCTTTACCCCTACCTACAGTATACTGCTGTTACTGTCTATTATCTATCCTTTACCCCTACCTAGTATACTGCTGTTACTGTCTATTATCTATCCTTTACCCCTACCTACAGTATACTGCTGTTACTGTCTATTATCTATCCTTTACCCTACCTACAGTATACTGCTGTTACTGTCTATTATCTATCCTTTACCCCTACCTACAGTATACTGCTGTTACTGTCTATTATCTATCCTTTTTACTCCCTACCTACAGTATACTGCTGTTACTGTCTATTATCTATCCTTTACCCCTACCTACAGTATACTGCTGTTACTGTCTATTATCTATCCTTTACCCCTACCTACAGTATACTGCTGTTACTGTCTATTATCTATCCTTTCCCCTACCTACAGTATACTGCTGTTACTGTCTATTATCTATCCTTTACTCCCTACCTACAGTATACTGCTGTTACTGTCTATTATCTATCCTTTACACCTACCTACAGTATACTGCTGTTACTGTCTATTATCTATCCTTTACTCCTACCTACAGTATACTGCTGTTACTGTCTATTATCTATCCTTTACCCCTACCTAGTATACTGCTGTTACTGTCTATTATCTATCCTTTACCCCTACCTACAGTATACTGCTGTTACTGTCTATTATCTATCCTTTACCCCTACCTACAGTATACTGTGTTACTGTCTATTATCTATCCTTTACCCCTACCTACAGTATACTGCTGTTACTGTCTATTATCTATCCTTTACCCCTACCTACAGTATACTGCTGTTACTGTCTATTATCTATCCTTTACCCCTACCTACAGTATACTGCTGTTACTGTCTATTATCTATCCTTTACTCCCTACCTACAGTATACTGCTGTTACTGTCTATTATCTATCCTTTACCCCTACCTACAGTATACTGCTGTTACTGTCTATTATCTATCCTTTACCCCTACCTACAGTATACTGCTGTTACTGTCTATTATCTATCCTTTACCCCTACCTACAGTATACTGCTGTTACTGTCTATTATCTATCCTTTACCCCTACCTACAGTATACTGCTGTTACTGTCTATTATCTATCCTTTACCCCTACCTACAGTATACTGCTGTTACTGTCTATTATCTATCCTTTTTACCCTACCTACAGTATACTGCTGTTACTGTCTATTATCTATCCTTTACTCCCTACCTACAGTATACTGCTGTTACTGTCTATTATCTATCCTTTACCCCTACCTACAGTATACTGCTGTTACTGTCTATTATCTATCCTTTACCCCTACCTACAGTATACTGCTGTTACTGTCTATTATCTATCCTTTACCCCTACTTACAGTAAACTGCTGTTACTCTACCTACAGTATACTGCTGTTACTGTCTATTATATATCCTTTACCCCTACCTACAGTATACTGCTGTTCTGTCTATTATCTATCCTTTACCCCTACCTACAGTATACTGCTGTTACTGTCTATTATCTATCCTTTACCCCTACCTACAGTATACTGCTGTTACTGTCTATTATCTATCCTTTACCCTACCTACAGTATACACTGTCTATTATCTATCCTTTACCCCTACCTACAGTATACTGCTGTTACTGTCTATTATCTATCCTTTACCCCTACCTACAGTATACTGCTGTTACTGTCTATTATCTATCCTTTACCCCTACCTACAGTATACTGCTGTTACTGTCTATTATCTATCCTTTACACCCTACCTACAGTATACTGCTGTTACTGTCTATTATCTATCCTTTACCCCTACCTACAGTATACTGCTGTTACTGTCTATTATCTATCCTTTACCCCTACCTACAGTATACTGCTGTTACTGTCTATTATCTATCCTTTACCCTACCTACAGTATACTGCTGCTACTGTCTATTATCTATCCTTTAACCCTACCTACAATATACTGCTGTTACTGTCTATTATCTATCCTTTACCCCTACCTACAGTATACTGCTGTTACTGTCTATTATCTATCCTTTACTCCCTACCTACAGTATACTGCTGTTACTGTCTATTATCTATCCTTTACCCCTACCTACAGTATACTGCTGTTACTGTCTATTATCTATCCTTTACTCCCTACCTACAGTATACTGCTGTTACTGTCTATTATCTATCCTTTACCCCTACCTACAGTATACTGCTGTTACTGTCTATTATCTATCCTTTACCCTACCTACAGTATACTGCTGTTACTGTCTATTATCTATCCTTTACCCCTACCTACAGTATACTGCTGTTACTGTCTATTATCTATCCTTTACTCCCTACCTACAGTATACTGCTGTTACTGTCTATTATCTATCCTTTACTACCTACCTACAGTATACTGCTGTTACTGTCTATTATCTATCCTTTACCCCTACCTACAGTATACTGCTGTTACTGTCTATTATCTATCCTTTACCCCTACCTACAGTATACTGCTGTTACTGTCTATTATCTATCCTTTACCCCTACCTACAGTATACTGCTGTTACTGTCTATTATCTATCCTTTACTCCCTACCTACAGTATACTGCTGTTACTGTCTATTATCTATCCTTTACTCCCTACCTACAGTATACTGCTGTTACTGTCTATTATCTATCCTTTACTACCTACAGTATACTGCTGTTACTGTCTATTATCTATCCTTTACCCCTACCTACAGTATACTGCTGTTACTGTCTATTATCTATCCTTTACCCTACCTACAGTATACTGCTGTTACTGTCTATTATCTATCCTTTACCCCTACCTACAGTATACTGCTGTTACTGTCTATTATCTATCCTTTACTCCCTACCTACAGTATAGTGCTGTTACTGTCTATTATCTATCCTTTACCCCTACCTACAGTATACTGCTGTTACTGTCTATTATCTATCCTTTACCCCTACCTACAGTATACTGCTGTTACTGTCTATTATCTATCCTTTACCCCTACCTACAGTATACTGCTGTTACTGTCTATTATCTATCCTTTACCCCCTACCTACAGTATACTGCTGTTACTGTCTATTATCTATCCTTTACCCCTACCTACAGTATACTGCTGTTACTGTCTATTATCTATCCTTTACCCCCTACCTACAGTATACTGCTGTTACTGTCTATTATCTATCCTTTACCCCTACAGTATACTGCTGTTACTGTCTATTATCTATCCTTTACCCTACCTACAGTATACTGCTGTTACTGTCTATTATCTATCCTTTACCCCTACCTACAGTATACTGCTGTTACTGTCTATTATCTATCCTTTACTCCCTACCTACAGTATACTGCTGTTACTGTCTATTATCTATCCTTTACCCCTACCTACAGTATACTGCTGTTACTGTCTATTATCTATCCTTTACCTACCTACAGTATACTGCTGTTACTGTCTATTATCTATCCTTTACCCTACCTACAGTATACTGCTGTTACTGTCTATTATCTATCCTTTACCCCTACCTACAGTATACTGCTGTTACTGTCTATTATCTATCCTTTACTCCCTACCTACAGTATACTGCTGTTACTGTCTATTATCTATCCTTTACCCCTACCTACAGTATACTGCTGTTACTGTCTATTATCTATCCTTTACCCCTACCTACAGTATACTGCTGTTACTGTCTATTATCTATCCTTTACCCCTACCTACAGTATACTGCTGTTACTGTCTATTATCTATCCTTTACCCCTACCTACAGTATACTGCTGTTACTGTCTATTATCTATCCTTTACCCCTACCTACAGTATACTGCTGTTACTGTCTATTATCTATCCTTTACCCCTACCTACAGTATACTGCTGTTACTGTCTATTATCTATCCTTTACCCCTACCTACAGTATACTGCTGTTACTGTCTATTATCTATCCTTTACCCCTACCTACAGTATACTGCTGTTACTGTCTATTATCTATCCTTTACCCCTACCTACAGTATACTGCTGTTACTGTCTATTATCTATCCTTTACCCCTACCTACAGTATACTGCTGTTACTGTCTATTATCTATCCTTTACCCCTACCTACAGTATACTGCTGTTACTGTCTATTATCTATCCTTTACTCCCTACCTACAGTATACTGCTGTTACTGTCTATTATCTATCCTTTACCTACCTACAGTATACTGCTGTTACTGTCTATTATCTATCCTTTACCCCTACCTACAGTATACTGCTGTTACTGTCTATTATCTATCCTTTACCCCTACCTACAGTATACTGCTGTTACTGTCTATTATCTATCCTTTACTCCCTACCTACAGTATACTGCTGTTACTGTCTATTATCTATCCTTTTTACTCCTACCTACAGTATACTGCTGTTACTGTCTATTATCTATCCTTTACTCCCTACCTACAGTATACTGCTGTTACTGTCTATTATCTATCCTTTACCCTACCTACAGTATACTGCTGTTACTTGTCTATTATCTATCCTTTTCTTTACCCTACCTACAGTATACTGCTGTTACTGTCTATTATCTATCCTTTACCCCTACCTACAGTATACTGCTGTTACTGTCTATTATCTATCCTTTACCCCTACCTACAGTATACTGCTGTTACTGTCTATTATCTATCCTTTTTCCTACCTACAGTATACTGCTGTTACTGTCTATTATCTATCCTTTACCCCTACCTACAGTATACTGCTGTTACTGTCTATTATCTATCCTTTACCCCTACCTACAGTATACTGCTGTTACTGTCTATTATCTATCCTTTACTCCCTACCTACAGTATACTGCTGTTACTGTCTATTATCTATCCTTTTACCCTACCTACAGTATAC